>NW_022196904.1:70027640-70042450 GCF_008632895.1 Mastomys coucha
AAAGACAGGACTTCTCTATACAGCCTTGGCTAGCTTGAGACTCTTTATGTAGACCAGGATGCCTCAATGTCAGAGCTCCACCTCCCTCTATTTCCCCACAGCTGGGATTAAAGGTGTGCAACATGAGGCCTGGCTGCTAAAACTCAACAGTTCCCTGAATTTAGAAGAATGTCCCTTCTTGCCCTGTAGGCAAATCGTTCCCTCCCAAGTTTTTGATGTTGTTTTGAGATAAGGTCTGTAGATCCAGGCTGTCCAGTAACTATGTAGACTAGGCTAGCCCTAAAGTCACCAAGATCTGCTAGCCTCTGCCCTCCAAGTGCTGGGATTAAAGGCCTGTGCCACCACACCTGGCTTCATCCCATGCTCTTGGCTGGCACAGTCCTATTTATCTAGAAATGACTTCCAGGAAACCTTTGCTGACCACCCTTGTCCAAGCCCCTCCGAGGTGCTTTCTCTCAGCCTCATACAGCACTCTAGTTGCCTGTTGTCTCTCCCGGACGCCTCCCCCCCACCCCCTTTTTAGGAGGAGTCTTAGGTAGCCCAGCCTAGAACTGGCTACATAGCTTGGGCTGACCTTGAACTTCTGCTCTTCCTCTTTCTCTCTACCTTCCAGAAGCTGGGGTTTCAACCCATGTACAACTGTGCCTCCCTCTTTTTAGTTTTGTTGAGACAAAATCTTGCCATAATGGCCCTGGCTAATATGTTATTCAATATGCAGTCTGTGCTTGCCTTAAACTCCTGACAATCCTCCTGCCTCAGCTTTCCAAGTGCTGGGACTACAAGTATGCACCAATGATGTCTGACTGAGGCTCAGCTCTCTCTGGCTCCTACCAGTTTGCAAAGCCAGAACAAGGAGATGGTCTCTCTGGTGGTTAAGTCCTTAGCACCAGGCTGGGGAACTGGCACAGAGCAGGCATATGTAACAAATGGTTGTTGAATGACTATTTGACTGTTAGAGAGGACTTTGTCTTATTTTGGGAAAACACGGCTTTGGTGTTCTGGAGAGGGCAGGTGATGACAGAACTGTGGCTTCCTGCATTCCCCATTATAAGGGTGGTGAAGGTGCTGGGGTCACTAGAGGCCCAATGTGCTGAGCCTGAAATCACGGGGTCCTTCTTGCTGAACCAAACTCTCTGGCTTCTGTTTTCTCACTCCTTGCCAGAAATAAATCATGTTCTGAGTGACTGGAGTCATTGCTCACAGCTCCGTGAGCTGGTGTAGGGTGGGGCGAGGGGCAGTGGCCTTGGGGCTCCTGTCAGTAAAGACCCAGGCCTTTGGGCTGGGGGAGGGGAAAGAGTGGCTGGTCCTATCCCTGGGAGGCTGCAGTCATTGGGGGAGAGACAATGGGGCTCAGCATCTGCTCCTAGCTGGGAGAAGGGACCCTCCAGTGAAAAGCCAGGGAGAGCAGGGAAGTGTGGGAGGAATTGATGAGAAGGGGTGGAGCCAAGGAGATGCAGCCCGGAGGAAGGAGGGAAGGGGAAGGAAGAGCGTAGGGAGGGGAGAGGATCCAGGCTTCCCTTCTACTCGGTGACCTGGTCCGGAGCCACAGCTTCCCTCGCTTTGTCTGGGCCCGCCGAGACCTCACATTTCTCGCCCAGCTGCAGCCCCAGTCCAAGGGCCAGGCATCCAGCAGGTGCTCAATACTTACTTGGGAAAATAAGAAATGTGGCCAACTTTGCTCTGGGAACTTTTCCCCCGTGTTGTTTCCACTCCTCCGGAGAAGCCGAAGACAGAGCTGGTCTTGGGAGCACGCCCAGGCGCCCCATGAATAATTGACCCTTGGTGGCGACACTGCCCGGCTCTGTCCGCGGGCTCCGTACCCGCCCATGCGTCGGAGTCGAGCGGCGCAGCTCTGAGTGGCGGGTGTCCGGGAGGTTGGAGGCGGGGTGTCCGGCCTGTCCCAGAGCTGGGAGGAGGCCAGGCTATGCCGAACCCCGGGCCCAGCGGGGATCCACAAGGGCCCAGACCTCAGCGAACGACCACGCCTCGGCGCCCCCCAGCAGTGCACCCCGGGGTCGAGCCCAGGCCCTGGGCTTGGGGAGGACGCAGGGGGCCCCGAACTCCTCTGAGCCTCATTCGCACCCGGGTCCCGGCGATAGTAGCCGGGGCCGTTCCCTCGAGTCTGACCGTCCAGGGCTCTGCGAACAGCTGTTTAAAGGCTCTTTACTGTTCAGGGCTCTGCGGCGACGTTTGCTCCAAGTCCCATCTGCCCACTTAAAAAATATATTAAGTGAAGAGCACCCCAGCTTCCACCCCTGACTGGGGAGGGGGCAGGCTCAGCCCTTACCCGTATTTCGCAAGGACTGGGCACTCAAGAGGCTCCCCCGACCCCCACCCCCATTAGATCTTCTTTGGGATAGGGCACCCCAGACTTCCTGGGGGGCTGTTCTCTCGAGCCCCCTTTGTGCCTGGCAGGGACAGCCCCCCATTTCCATGCGAGGTTCTGACGCTCCCTTCTCCCCCGCTTGTTAATCTTTGTTCCCCTTTTCTGCTGAGAGGAGGGGAAAAAAAAAGAGAGGGAGAAAGAAAAGAAGGAAAAAGGCGTGACTCGATTTTCAAACGAAACTCCCACAGCAAACAAAACCCTTTTAGAGAAATAAAGGAGGAAGAAGGAAGAAAAGAGGGAAGGGGAAGAAAAAAAAAAGAGAAGCCTCCAGGCTTGCAATTCGAGTAGGAGAGTTGCAGCGAGAGAAAGAGAAAGAAAAGAAGAAAAATCCTCTCTGCGGTAGAAAGAGAAAAAGAAAACTTGGGCCGATGAGAGGGGGGTGCTGGGGGGGTGGAAGGAAGTGAGAAAACAAAAGAGAGATAAAAGGGCTGCTTTTCTGTCTCTCTTCCTCTGCGAGCTGGCTTAGGAGGAGCTGTTTAGCATCCCTTCACGTCAGCCCTGCCTCATTCCCTTCTTCCAGGGAGGGAGAGAGCGCGAGCGAGAGAGCGAGCGAGCGCGAGAGAGAGCAGGAGGGAGAGAGAGAGAGAGGGGGAGAAAGAGAGGAGCCGGAGGGAGGGAGGGAGGGTGGCAGAGCAGGGCGGGCGCGCGTGGAGGCGGCGCGCAGCAGCAACCCGGGCGGTGGGCAGCAGGAGCCCCCGGCCCGCCCGGCCCGGCCAGCGGAGGGCCGCCAGCGCGAGGAGCCGCGCCCGGACCCAGGGTGAGTGTCCCGCGCGGCCCGCGGCCCCGCCAGCCCCCGGGCGGCCCACGGCGGGGTGGCTGGGGGGCGCGGGGGTGGGTCGCTGCGGCCGCGGTCGACCCGCCCCCCGCCTCTCCCCGGGGACGGCGGCGCGCAGGCCCGCAGCCGCGCTGCAAACATGTCGTCTTTTCCTTTCACTTCCACATTCCCTCATGCCGGAGAGCTGGAGCGAGAGAAGGGGAAAGAGGGAGAGATGGCGTCTGGAGGGGGGGAGGAGGGAGAGGGGGAAGGGAAGGGAAGAGAGAGAGAGAGAGAGGAGAGTGAGGAGAGAGAGAGAGAGAGAGAGAGAGAGAGAGAGAGAGAGAGAGAGAGAGAGAGAGAAGAACAGGCAGAGAAGCAGCAAAATGAAAGGAAAGCGCGGCGGCGGCGCGGGAGGCCCGGGAGGCGGCGGCGGTCTCCGGCCCGCACGTGGGTGTCGCGGCGCTCGGGGACGCTCCCCCCACACCTGGCCCGGGACTCAAAGTTTCACCCCTCGCCGCCCCGCCCCTGCGGCTGCCCACAAACTTTTTACTCCGGGAGCGGGTGGGGTGGCCGCGCGGCCCGGCCGGCCGGCAGGGTGGCGAGGGCGCAGCGCGCAGCCGGCGTGCCAGGCGCCCCTCGAGGGCAGCGGGCGTCCCCAGCCCGGTACCACGCCGGACGGACCCGGGCCCACCGAGGTGGCTCCGGCTCCGACCTGTTGAAGGCGCTCGCCCCGGGCCGGGAACGGGTGGGCAGATCCCCACGGCTGATCTCGAGGCTCCTGTGGCTCGGCCTCCCTCGCCGCCCCCTCTTCCTCTCCTCGCGGTCATTTTCCTAATTGGACGGAGCTGTGGGGCGTGATCGTCGGCGTCAGACGGAGGAGCCCCCCGAATCGGGTGGTCTCCCTTCCACGACTCAGACCCCACCGAGCCGACCTCTGTACGCCCCCCCCCCCCCCCCCCCAGCTGCGGACTTGCTAACTCGTGCGTAGCGGGTTGTTGGTTTTCTTTCTTTCTTTTTTTTTTTTCAACTTGCCTTTTAAGATGACTTTTATGGTCCCTGCAACTGCTTCCTTCCAGTCTAAACTGTAGTTTGGGAAGATTTAAGAGGCCAGGGAGGTGCTTGTGTGGGCTTTAACTAATCCAAAACGGTCATTAATGTATCTCTACGCCCTCGAGATGGTTCCGACCAGGCCAAGCAGTAGCCTGGGTGTGTTTTCACCCGGACATTGCGGAGTTCCTTCACGGTTTTAGCGGCCAGCCTGCCAGTGAGGGGACACTTGACCTGCGGGCCCTGTGCCCTATCTTCGAAGGGCACCCTGAGTCCCTTTCTTTCCGTTCACAATGGAAACTCTCCACCACTGTCCACCTGAAGACTTAACTAGTCCCTGTGGGTACCTCGGACGCTTACAGAACTCCCCCACAGGTGTGCGGAGGACTTTGTGCTGTTGGGGGTCATCCAGCCAGCTTTGACGCTGCCCTCTCAGCCTTGCCTTTGTACTTGTGTAAGTAAAAAAGCAAAGTTTATTTCTGCCAAATAGAAGAACTGGTGTATGGGAACAGGAATGGGAGTTTGGGGCAGGGGCAGGCCTTCCTAGGGACCTTCAAAGATCCATGGAGCTGGTGTGAGAAGGGGGAAATGGTCCCGTCTCTAGATATAAGTGTATTCTCATCAAAGCTGAAGGGCCTGGCTGGTTTTGATTTTGACCGTCACCTTTTCACTTGTTTTAAAGCACATTTACCTTCGAGACCTTTGCTTAGTGGTTTTGTCTGCTCTCTCATCCCACAAGTAACCCTGGGCCGGGCACCTGCTGTTCTTGGAGCACAACCTTGAATTGATCACTTCCAGCTCCAGCCACCTTGCATAGCTGGCTGTGCTGCCTGAGGGCACTGGGTAGAGCTGCTTTCTTTGGGGTAGGGAGAATGGACAGTCTGGCCTGGTTTCCTAAGTGACTGCGTGCCAAGAGTTTCAGTGAGTTGGGGTGGGGACAGACTGTCGTCTATAGTGTCTTGGTTGTCTTCTCCGAGCTGTTCTGAGCTGACCCTTGGTCCCATGGTGTATGAAGCGTTTGTTTGTGCTCAGGTCCCCTCTGTCACAACCAGGCTTTTTTATTTTAGGCTCCTTGTCTACAGCCAAGGAGACCGACAAGGTCTAGAATTCCTCTTGGGTTGGAGGAAGGAATACTGGGATCACCAGAGGTTTTGATGAGCTTTTCATTTAGTTTTGCCTTGTGGTCCAGAGATATTTCTAGCAAGGCTGCTCTTTTGAGACAGTGTCTTACTACCTAGACTAGACTGGCTGTGAACTGGCCATCCTCCTGTCTCAAGTTCTCAAGTACTGAGATTACATGCATGTGCCACCAGGCCTGGCTCTAGCATAGGGAATGGTTACCTGTGGGTCTCGCCCCCCCCCTTTGTGGGGGTGGGGTGGGGGTTGTCACCTATCATATATTTACATTACATTCATACCAGTAGCAAAATGAAGTTAGGAAGTAGCAATGAGATAATTTTATGGTTGGGGGTCACCAGGATTGTATTAAAAAGGCTGGCAGCACTAAGAAGGTTGAGAACCACTGGAATCCTGGAAAACTAAAAGGAAGAATCCATTGCACTCCCGAAGAAACAGGTGGAAAGGCCCACTCCTCCCTGTACCCGTGCTCACGTTTGGTGCAGGTTCCTCCTTTGGCTTGGCCACCCACATCCCTCAGGTCTTACAAGGTCCAGGCCCCAAGCAAGTTACTCAGTTTGCAGAAGGGAGGACTCTGAATCTGCATGGCCTCTGTGAAGGATGGGTGAGCCATTCCTTTGATTTCAAAGCTAGAAGACCTTAGAGAGGTTGTTTAAAAATAAACCAAGGCATAAAGATCACCCCATTGACCTCAGAGTCAGTAGTCGGTTAGACACTCAAATCGGAGCCCCTGGGATCTGTTTCCAGCACCCTCTCTCTTCAAGACCACTACGCTTATGGCTGCTAAGGCTTCCCAGTCACACATAGTTCAAAGGCCATGAAGTCATGGGCTGGTAGTACGTGTACAGGCTGAGGTAACATCGCCTTATTCTCTAGGTATGCTGAACACGCCACTCTGGAGGACTGGGCAGGCCAGGGCAATTATTGGGAGAGCTTGCTATTTTAAAACTGACTTTTTAAAAGTCTAGCAGTACAGCAGGGTAAAAGTTTAGTCATCAGGATGTTCCCAAATTACTGGGTTTTGATCCTGAATAGTTTCTTCATACTTTGTACTTGTGCTTGGTTTATTTAGGGTTGGCCAGAGAGGAAGAAGAATGGGGGAAGAAGGAAGGACCTCGGCCAGTTGCTCTCAATTCAGAGTTTAGATCTGTTAGAATGTTTAATGGGGCAGAGATCTTGGCTATCTATGGATTCCCCCCCCCCCACAATCTTAGTTTATGTATCTATTGCTTATTAGCTTTGTCCACTGCTAAGCCTTTGGAAGACTAATATATAGTTGGCCTTTCATAAATACTTGTTGAATGATGTGCTGGACATTAGGAAAAGCCTTTCCCTCCCAGGAGGAGCTCAGCAATGACACACAGAGGCAGGGATGGGGATGTGATTGATGGGAGCTGCAGAGTTGGGCTGTGATTCATTGTTTCAAACAAGCTCCAGACAGGTAATGCAGGAGGGGGTTGGGAAAGAGTGGATCCTGAATGGGTGGAGCCACAGGGTGGAGACTTCTACAAGACAATAGAGAGGTTTTGAATTGGACTCAGACACTGGGAGAATTATATAACCAGGTGTTCTGGTCCATTATGATTATGGAAAGTGTGTATATATATGTGTGCATATTTATATCCATCCATCCTGTAGTCCTTAAGGGTGCTGGCAAACACATTGCTATTCTCATTTGGTGACCTGGGAAACCGCACAGAGGCGTTAAGTCATTTGTCCTGGGGCACAGAGCTGGTATCTCAGCCCCAGGCCTACTGACTTCTGACTTTGCTTCCCTAGAATGATCACATGGTCAGGCCTCTCTACTTATTCGAAGGAGCTGAGTCTTAAACCTTAAGTTTTCCTTCAAAGTTAGTGGAAGAGAAGCTAAAAGACAAATTGTCAAGAGGCGATGCTGTCACACCCCTCAATCCCAGCACTCATGGAAGGCAGAGGCAGGGGGATCTCTGAGTTCTGAGGCTAGCCTGGTCTACATAGTAAGCTCCAGGACAGCCAGGGCTACACAGAGAAACCCTGTCTCAAAAAACAAAACAAAACAAAAACCAGAGTAGGGGTGGCGGGGCGGTGAATTATCCGTCTGCAGCATGTCTTCATGCTGCCTGAGGACGGCTGAACCAGTGAGGACAGACAGGGTGTGCTTATTTTCCAGGGCCTAATTATTCCCAAGTAGCAGCACCAGGCCAGGACTGTCTTTGTACTTGACAAGAATTTAAATGCATGTGCACACATATGAACACAGGTGATGCTGGGAAGAATCAGATCCAGGGTTTTGCCCATGTGCAGTGCCGCTGAGCTACGTTCCTACCCTGTTGGAATATATTTTAACTGGTGGGAATTTTAAAGCTAAGGAATGTACTGTTGAGGGTTGGGGAAGTGGCCCAGGCAGTAAAGTGCTTGTGAGTTGAAGATCAGCACCCACATGAATTCTATGGTACCTGTAACTTCAGAATTGAGGTGATGGAGACAGGAGGATTGCTGGGGCTCTCTGGCTGGCCAGCCTAACTAGTCCAGGAGACTTTACTTCAAAAAGCAAGGTAGATGGCACCTGAAGAATGACCGTCCAGCCTCCATTTACATGCAAATATGTGCACCTGCACACACAAATGCACCCACATATAGGAACCACACACACACAAAGGGCGGTCACCATCTGCTTTGAGGTCTCCAGCAGATGTCCCACAGGTGTAAAGTCCAGCGAGCTAGCCCAGTGGAGAGCAGAGCCTTGCAGATCCTTGTTCATGGGCAGTCCGAGGTTCTAGGAACTATGCTATCCCGTCCTCTTGGAGCTTGCTGTCTGTCTTGGAGACAGACATTAAACGAATAATTACACAAATACTCTTTAATTATAGTTGCTATAATGCTTCAAAGGAAAAAGTTCAGAGGCATAGGAGCCAATAATTAGGGAGGGAGGAGTAGAGGGGCAGCTCCCAAAGAAAGGGATATCTGATGCAGCTTGGACGGAGGGCTTTATAACCAGGGGGTAGACTTTGGCTTTTTCTTTCTTTGGAAATAGAGACAGTAAAGAAGAGAAAGGCCAGGCCCTCTGGATAATAATGGAAGGGGCTAGACAGCTTGTACAAGTCTAGCCCCAAAGCCTTTATAAACATTTTATTACTTTATTATGTATGTGTTTAGGCACAAGGATGCCATGGTACATTGTGTTAAAGTCAGTTCCACTGTGTGGATCCTGGGGGGTAGGGAGGGGTGCGCAACTCAGGTTATTTGGGCTTGGCAGCAAGTGCCTTAACCTGCAAAGCTATCCTGACAGTGCCTCTCCCCTACTGGTGGGTTTTTGTTTATTTTCAGTAACTAAAGCAAGCCTTAACTTGCTTTGTAGCTCAGAGACTGGCCTTGAACACCTGATCCTCTAGAAGGTAAAGGCTGGGATTGCAGGCATGTGCTACTTTACCATGCTTGCCTTAAGTTCACAGCCACCCTTAGGACTACAGGCACGTACCATCTGGCCTGGCTTAGTCTGTTCCCTATGTGATTACCTAGGAGCTTGGTAGAAATGCAGGCTCCTGGGCCCCCTCACAGATTTGCTGAGGCTGCTTTTTAACCAGAGTACCAAGGAGGTGGCTCAGGTGAACAGGAGCCCTGAACTGGGAGGTTGTCAGTTTTGCAGGCAAGGAGTGGTGTGACCTGGAACAACTTCTGGCAAGTAGCAGGGAATTAGGCAATCTCACAGGTCCCTTCTAGCATCTCTGACCTTTAGCTTTTGGAGCCTTGTGCTATCACCAAGCTTGTAGAGGGTCAAAGCTGCACCCCTGCGTTGCCTTCCTGAGGAAGCACTCATGCCCCGGCAGGGCTTTTGAGACGGATCGGAGTAAGTTGTAAGAAGTATTGGAGCTTTGTGTCACAGACTACACACAGGGAGAGTTAGGCTGAAGTAAGAAAACTGGCAAGGTCACAGGGCTTTGGGAAGGGAGGTGTAAGGTTTCTGCCAGAACTGGAAGTTAAAACCACATGGGGGAACCTGCTCTGTGGTTCTGTGGGTTCAAACTTTGTCTTTTTAGACAGGAACTTTGTCCCTGGCTTCCTGAAGTCACTTCAGGGAGGGGGCTAGCCATGGGTGCGTGCAGTTGGGGGGTTGGGGTTCTTACCTGAAGCCATGCAGGTTATGTACATGGCATTCTGGGAGAAGACAGCTGTACTCATTAGCTTTGGGAAGCCCTTGGGTCTAGGGTAGCAGTTCTTAATTCTGGTTTGTGACCCCTTGGGTATGACAAACAAAAATCACAATTTTGAAGTAACAATGCAAACATTTTATGGTTAGGGAGTCACCATAACATGAGGAACTGTATTAAAGGGTCCCAGCGTTGGCAAGGTTGAGAACCACTGGTTTAGACTAGGTTTGGTCCTGGTAATAGAACCCAGGGTCTCATGAACACAAGGCAAGAACATGACCACTGCTACCCCTTTTTCTTTTTTTCTTTCGCTTTCATTTTTAAAAAAAAAAAAATTATGTGGGGAGGATGTGTGTGAATATGGAGGTCAAAGGACGAGTCGTGGGAGTTAGTTCCCTTGGGGATTGAACTCAGGTTGTTGGCTTGGTGGCAAGCACTTTTGCCCTCTGAGCCATCTTGCTGGACCTTTTTATATATATATTTTGAAACAAGGTCTTACTAAGTTGCCAACCTTTCGGCTTGCCTTGCTCCACGCCCTGGCAGACTTGTAATCCTCCTCAGCCTCTCAAGTCGGTGTCACCCAGACCTTTGATTGAACAGTACTTATGTGCAGGCACAGCTCTAGGTGCTTTACATACTGTCTAGTAGTTTATTTATTTATTCATTTATTTTGAGGGGAGTGGAAATCGAGAAAGAACTGCATGGTTCAACCTGCCCCCCAGCTTGCCATGAAGCTGGCCTCGAACTCTTTTTTTTTTTTTTAAAGATTTATTTATTTATTGTATGTAAATACACAGTAGTTGCCTTCAGACACTCCAGAAGAGGGCGTCAGATCCCATTACAGATGGTTGTAAGCCACCATGTGGTTGCTGGGATTTGAACTCAGGACCTTCGGAAGAGCAGTCGGCGCTCTTAACCACTGAGCCACCTCACCAGCTCAGGCTTCGAACTCTTAATACCCCTTCCTACGCTTCCTGAGCGCTGGGACTGCAGACTACTGTTTAGAGCTCTGTTTAGATATTTAAATTAGCTCCTTTAAATAGAATAACTTTCCTGAAGTCATGCATAGCAAACATTGGACACAGGTGGGATAGGAGTGAGATCTTTTAGTAGTAGAGAGAGGTTACAGAGCCCCCTTCCTCCCCCTTAGTAAGCATCTCCTAATTGTTCATGTATTGTGACAGGAAGATTCCTAAGGAAACAGAGATGGGATGGGGCCAGGTTCCCAGACTGCCTCTGAAAACCCATATCACCATTGGGTCCAGCTTCTTATTTGCAAAGCAAAGAATTAGCAAACAAGATTACTGCAGCCTTGAAGACTAAACATTCTGGAAGAAAAGCCTTTGAAGAATTGCACCCTTGAATTAGGGGAAGGGGTTGCAAGAGGAAATTGGGGTAGATCCCCAAATGGAACAGATTAAAGGGTGTTAGAACCAAAGCTGGCCAAATGCATGTCAGCGGCATCATAAGGTGAAATAACTGGTTTTATTACCTCCTAATTAATGTGTGGTGCGCGCAGAGCCGGCCCTCCCCCCACCCCAGTGCCTTACCGCAGCACAGAGGCCTTCTGTCTTCTCCTTTACGCTTTCTTATGATACCTAGATTTTCATGCATATGATTTTTTTCCTTGTAACGTGTTTGCAAACGAGGTCAAGTCACTCTCAGAAGTTGGGCAGCCTTTAAGAGGGCTTTGGTTCTGTCTTTCACACCCTCCATTGTATGAGTTTCTGGTATTAAATATATATGCTCTATTGTGTGTTTATTTCTGGGAGTGCGCAGAGAGCTGTGGGAAATTCGAGGATTTTCCAAGCAGTCAGAACTGAGCATAAGAGATCACTGTGGCCCAAAAGTCTTCCCTCCATACCCCTGGTTAGGAACTACAGATTCAAAATGAGGTCGGAAAGATGGCTACAGAAAGCAAGAAGGCCCAGATTTAAACAAGAAACTAATTTCGGTGATGACTTTTGCTTGAGTGTGGATTGTCTGGGGGTGGGGAAGGGCATGGGTTTGGGTGCCACCCCAGTGACCATCCCATTTCCAGGAGGACAGTGATGGCGTAGCTTCCTGGTTGTGAAGGCAGTTCTGCATGCCTGGCAAAACACACAAGGCAAACTTGACTGCTGGGATTATGATCACACTAGCATGTCTCCCTCCTCAACCAACTGGCCTCTTGAGAACTGCCAGGTACCCTTTGGGAGCCAGTGGTGTGGTTGGTTAATCTCACAGACTGTCTGGTTGACAAATGCTTTGTCCCATCTTGGGCCACTCTATTAGCTTCGGACTCCTTGTAGAAATTCTGTGACTTACCCTCCCTCCACAAAGCCCTACTGGAATCCGGCCTGTTCACCCCTGCCTGAGCTGAAACCCTGGGTCTGCCTCCCTAGGCTTTTCCCCTCTGCCCTCCCATCATGTCCTGCCCAGATCACCTCTGTGGACTTCTCTCATCCTGGGCTCTGGGTTTCTGTTTACACCTGCAGACAGGCCAGTCTCCTGATCCCTTTCCTGTGTGGCTCCCTTCACACTAGAATCTACTTCCCCTCTCTCCGTCCCTCCCTGCCTGCCTTGACATGGTTACTGTCAGGGACAGCCTTGCCTGCTTGGGTCTGGCTTATCACTGGTCCTTCTCTGATCCTGTTATCTCTGCCATTTCCCCCGTCTGTCCTTGCTGCACTTGGGTGCCCTGGCCACCGTCCTCAGCATTCGGCTTTCTTCCACATGTCTGGTCCAGTCTGAGTAGTGAGGGCTCTACCTTGGCCACACGCCCCAGGGACCGCCTCACAGCCGGACTGCCTGCCTTTGGTTTGTGACACACTCTGACATCTGCGCTGTTTAACAAGTGAGTCCAGGCCATTTACATTTGCTTTGCTATAGTTTTATATGTTTAGCTGGGATCGTAGATGTGCCCTCATCCAGATGTGGGGCTGGGGGTGGGATTCTGCATTTCATGCTACCCTGTGCCACTAACTGAGCTATACTCTCAGCCCCTTGTTTTGTTTTGTTTTTCTTGAGACTGGGCTTCATTGTCTGGCCCTGGCTGACCTGGAACTTAGATGGAGGTCAAGCCATCCTCAAAGTTGTAGTAGTCTTCTAGTCTGTGCCTCCCAAAAGCCTGGCTGTATGTACCTAATTTTCTCATTTCTTTTTTGAGATAGGATCTGTACATAGCCATAGCTGTCCTAGAATTCAGGATGTAGATCAGGCTAGCCTGAAGCTCAGTGCTGGAATTAAAGGTGAACATCGTCTTACCTAGCAGTTCCCTCCCACCCAAACAATACAAGGAAACGCTTTCATTTGTCACAGTAGTTTAGCTGTTTCTCTCTTTGCTTTTTTCTTTTTTAGAGACAAGGTCTCACTCAGTATACAGCTCTGTAGACCAGGCTTCCTTCCCATATTTGCCTGCCTCTACCTCTTGAGTGCTGGGATCAAAGGTGTGCATCACCATACCCAGCTTCTTTTTCTTTCTTTAATCCCACAAACTAATTAGGTGCTGCTAAAGAAAAGAGTTTGTGTGTGTGTGTGTGTGTGTGTGTGTGTGTGTGTGTGTATGTGTCTATGAATGCACACTTGCTTGGGCCTGAGCCATCACACCGATTCAGGAAAGCACATTTTTCAGGGAGGGTATGTTTCCTTCTAGCAGTTATTTGTCCTACAGATCCATCCATTTATTAAGAATTTTATGCCGGGTGGTGGTGGTGCATGCTTTTAATCCCATCACTTGAGAGGCAGAGGCAGGCGGATTTCTGAGTTCGAGGCCAGCCTGGTCTACAGAGTGAGGACCACGACAGCCAGGGCTATACAGAGAAATCCTGTCTCAGAAAAAAAAAAAGAATTTTATAATACATTCAGTGTGGAGGAGCAGAACTCAACACACAGAGAAAAGGCCCTGCCAATCACCCATAGTCTCCAAGGAACGCCCCCTTTCTAATGCCCACCTTCACCACCACTATGACCAGCAGTTTGCTTGCTTTTTGAGACAAGGTCAGGGAATCACTGAAGTCCAGGTAGCCCCCACCTTAGGATGATACTTCTGCATCTGTCTATTATCCTGAATGATAGATAGTGCTGGAATGATAGGCCTTCTGCATCCAGCTGGCCTTTCCCCACTTTCAACAGCCACTGTTGCCTGTTAGTTGTTTGTGTGCCGGGGGCAGGGAATGTAGGACTCAGACTCCCCCATATTGAACTCCAAGCTTTTTGAAAGCTTGGGACCATATTACTTATTTCTGGAGCCCCAATGCCTGGCTCACTGTTGGGAAGAGTTATTGATTAATAGACTTCTATTGATTGAGTAGAGTTTATGGTAAAATCAATATTACTCTTAACAATAATAATAATAATAACAACAACAACAGTAATAATGTTATAAGACCACCTGTCCTATGATCTTGGACTAGTCCAGCTTTCCTCTTAGGTGCTCAGTGTCCTTGGCTACACTGAAAGGTGCTTCTTTTTTTTTCCACTTCTCCAGCCCAAAGATTTAATTATTTATTATATGTAAGTATACTGACGCTGTCTTCAATACCCCAGAAGAGGGCGTCAGATCTCATTGCGGATGGTTGTGAGCTACCATGTGGTTGCTAGGATTTGAACTAAGGACCTTTGGAAGAGCTGTCTGTGCTCTTAACCACTGAGCCATCTCTCCAGCCCAAAAAGTGCTTCTTAGGATCAGCCTCGCTCCGACAGTCAGTGGTCCCGACATTCAGTGCTGTTTATGAATGTTGCTGCAACACCAGGTATCAACTCTTGGCTAGCAAATGATATGAAGAGATGGGAGGGCTGTGGAGAGAAACAACACACAATCTAGAGGTAGCTGGCCATGGATTGGAAGAGAAGAAAAAGGAACTTGAAGAGCAAGCTCTCATGGTGTAGGGCTAGGGTTGACTGCTGGCCTGGCTCAAGGCCCCAGCAGAAGCCAGGAAGGGACAAGAAAAACATTCTAAAATGATGACTGGTTTGAGGCCAGCCTGGTCCACACAGTGAGTTTTAGGACATCCAGTGCTACATTGTGAAACCCTGTTTCAGGGAGAAACACATACACTCAAAACAAACAAACAAACCATGGAGGTAGAGGGGAAAGGAAGGGCAGGAACCCTCAAACTTCCATCAGCAGAGAACAGCATCCTACCACCATGTTCCCTGCAGTCCTAGGAAGAAAGGTCCCTTTTATGTGCCGCTTGGGGTGAATCGAGGGGTCTTTCTAAGTGAGAACGAGGGGCAGAGTGCCTGGCTGAGCTTTGGAGACTTATAACAGTGCTCTCCCCAGGGAAGGGAGCATTTTGAATTTTGTGCCTCATGCATATATTACCTGGTAACAAATAGTTACAAAGAAGGCGGTAGATGTGGTGGTGGCGGGGGG
>NW_022196904.1:70042476-70048289 GCF_008632895.1 Mastomys coucha
GGGGTTATCTATATTGTGAGGTGTGTGTGTTTGTGTGTGTGTGTGTGTGTGTGTGTGTTTGTTATGTATTGGAGGGAAGGCATGTGTGCCATGGTGCAGAGGTCGGAAGACCTTTGTGTGGGTTCCAAGGATCCAGCTCAGGTCAGGCTTTCGAAGCACCTCTATTATCTCATTAGCCCAAGCTTAGCCCTTTATAGACCAAGGAACTGAAAGCTCAGAAGTCTGAAATGACTCAGTCCATGTTTAAGGAGAGAGATTTGGAAGCTAGCATTGAATCTATTTGGACTCCAGAATTACTGCTCTACTTTCTAGATCCTCCCCACTGCCAGCACACCTGCCCCTGAGAAGGTGTCCGCCCCGTTGCACCGGCTGGTTTGGAATTCATTGTGCAGTGTAGGCTGGTCTCACACTCAGCAGTCCCTTCCTCAGATTCCTAAGTTCTAGGACTACAGGAAGGAGTAAACCACCTCACCCGGCTCTCTTCACGAGAGAATGCTTTGTCTGCATGTATATACATACATGTAGGGTCCACAAAGGTTAGAAGACTGTGTATGGATCCCCTGCAACTGTGAGTTACAGATGGTTGTGAACTACAGTAGGGGTGCTGGGAATCAAATCCACATCCTGGAAGAGTAGCCAGTGCTCTTAATCACTGAGCCATCTCTCCCGCCCAATTCTTTCCTGCTTTTCCTCCCCCACCCTCTTTTGTTTTTTTCTTTTCTTTTTGTTAGTTATTTCATTTATTTACACTTCAAAAGTTATCTCCCTTCCCTGTTTCCCCTCTGCAAAACCCCCCATCTCCACCCCCTACCCTCCTCTGTGTAGCCCTGGCTGTCCTAGAATTCACTCTGTAGACCAGGCTGGCCTCAAACTCAGAAATCTGCCCGCTTCTGCCTCCTGAGTGCTAGGTGTAAAGGAGTGTGCCCTCATACCCGTCTTTTTTTTTTTTTTTTAAACTGACATTTCCTTACTTAAGAGCCTGTGGTCATCCATTTACCTTGGCCTAGACCCAGTTGAATGTGTGTAAACCTCTATCCCTGCCTCTCCAGCCGGCCTGTGTCTCCAGGGCAAAGCCCAGGCAGTATGTGGGGAAGGCAAGCCCCATACCCTGCCGGCTGCATCAGACACAATGCAGAAGATTAGAGATGGGCTCTGTAATCCCATCTTTGAAGTGGTCCATCTTTCATCCGAACGTCTGGACTTCAGCATTATGTCAAGGAAGCTTTCACTACTAACTGTGTGTGAACTGGCCTCAGGGAGGTGCAGGCCACTGCCAGGAACCCAGAGAGATCCCATCCTGGTCTCTGAAGCCTTTACTTTGTTTTATGGTCAAGAAGTTTTCAGGGCTAAAGGCACTTAGTACTTGGAAGACTTATTATTATTATTATTATTATTATTATTATTATTACTATTATTATTATTATTATTAAAGACCGCTTTATTGGGAAGTTGCTCTGGGGTGGTCGAGTTCACTAGCCCCAAGGCCAGGGAAGTCACCATGGTGAAAGGAGGAGGGGCAGGGGGGAGGGGGGTAGGGGATGGAGGGGGAGGGAAGGAAAGGGGTCTGCATTCAGGGAGAGGAGAAGGACCTGGAGGATAGTTTTTAAAGTATTTTTCTATGCAGGGGTGTAAATCGGATGGTGTGCCTTTAATTAAAGGGGAAGAAAGGTATATTATTTTGTTTTTATTTTTGTCTCAGACATACCTGTATTGTTTTTTCAAAGCAGAGATATTGACTGCTTTCCCTTTGCTGAAGAGAAAAGCTGGGTAGAGAACAAAGCAGGAGGAGGTGGCCCTGGGTAGTACAAGACTAATTTACAGGCTACAGGTTCACCCAGGGGAAGAGTTTGGTGTCTTTAAGAGACAGAAAACCATCCTGTGCCAGTGGTCCTGGTGTGTGGGATCACTTATTTTCCAAGTTCAAGTTGATGTTTCTTCAGAGAGAGGTGGGGTTCTTTCTTGGGATGCTGACAGGGATAAGTTCTTGGCATCCGTATGTCCGAGCTGATGTGCACAATATACTTGCCTGTTCTTGCCAAGGACACATCCCAACAGCCCATCTTCCTGTAGCTGTTGTGTCTGGTGGACCATCTCAGTGCCATTACCATGTGAATTTCCTACCCAGAGATGGAGCTGAATGTGTGAATGGAGAGGAGGTGTCCAGGGAGGGTTCCCTAAGTAGATGCTTGTTGATATTTGAGATAGACTTTAAAGCTTTCAGCTTTCGATCATAACAAGGGCCTGAGATTTCTAGCCGCCTCCCTTGCTCCTGGGTTTTTCCAAACACTTGAATAATGAAGCTTGTGCTGTGTGGTGTTTATTCTTCCTTGGGCTCCAGGACACATTTGAATGAGGACCACTCCTAACATGGTGCCCTAAACATCTGATGGCCATCTTCTCCATGTCTTTCTCCATCTTCTCCTCCACCCTTCTCTGGGGTAATGCGGGCAGTGTTCTGTTTCTTTGACAGAACTTATGAAAATTTCTCTGCCCACAAATCTCAGCAAAGAAACTGCCCCCAAACCCTTTTGAGATGAAGTCTCATTGTAGCCCAAGCTGGTCTTAAATTGGCTGTGTAGCACAGGCTGGCCATAAACTCTTGATCTCTTACCTCTCTCTATGAAAGATAGACTGTTGCTCTGCTGGCCCCTAATACCAAGCAATCCTTCTGCATAAGTAGCTGGATTACAGGTAAACCTAATGGTGAAACTGGTCATTCTCCCTTTGTTCAAACCAGGGACGAGAGGAATGGGCTTTGCTTTCCCCCCACTCACTCAGGTCTTCAGCCCCACAACCCCTGTGCTCATGAAGAGGGCCCACAGAGGGGCTGTGTCCTCAGAATTTGTCTTCAGGAATTGGAGGATTGTTGAGGCTAGCCTGGTCTACAGGATGAGTTCCAGGACAGCTAAGGCTACACTGGGAAATCCTGGCTTGAAAAAACAAACAAACAAAAAACAACAATAAAAAAAAAAGAAAGAAAAGAAATTGGAAAAAACAAGTAAAAGAAATTGGAGGATTGTGTGGCTCTCTGTATTTGAGATTCACCCTGGCTGCACTGGCTGGGACCTTCTGGAGAATTCTTTGGTTTTTTTTTTTGTTTGTTTGTTTTGTTTTTGTTTGTTTGTTTGTTTGGTTGGTTGGTTGGTTTTGGTTTTTCAAGACAGGGTTTCTTTGTATAACCCCTCTTGGCTTTCCTATCCTGGAACTCACTCTGTAGACCAGGCTGGCTACTCAGAAATCCTCCTGCCTCTGCCTCCCAAGTGCCTGGCTTCTGGAGAATTCTAATCCCTTTTGTCTGGAACATTCTTCTTAGTCCTTGAAAGGACTCAAATGTAGTTTTAAGATGTTTCTGTCCAATGTTTTTGTTTTTTTTTTAAATTCCCACTTCTGGCTGGGCAGTGGTACACACACCTTTAATACCACACTCACTCAGGAGGCAGCTAGTGCATCTCTGAGTTCAATGCCAGCCTGGTCTACATAGCAAGTTCCATCCAAGACAGCCAGGGCTACACAGAAAAACCCTGTCTGTCTGTCTGCCTATCTATCTATCTCCAACTCTTTAATGTGTTTGAGGAATGAAAAGTTTGGATCTTACAGCTAGAGCTTGCTCTTTCTCTCTTTCTGTCTCTCTCTCTCAAATAACATTAGGGATGCATGGTGGTACATGTAATTCTGCAGGAGGCTGAGGACTAACACCATTACCATGAGTTCAAGGCCAGTCTGTCCATCAGGCCAGCATGGAACTATAGAGTGAGACCTTATCTCAAAAAAAAAAAAGAGGGCTGGGGAGAGGCCTCAGTTGGGAAAGTGCTTGCTTCACAAACATGGGGACGAAAGTTCACATCCCCAGCACCCGTGTAAGAAAAGGTCATGCACAGGGGTGCCTATCTATAATCTCAGCAATCTATAACCTCTAGGAAGGTGGAAACAAGCAGATCCCTGGGGTTTATTAGCTAGCCATGCTGTCTGGTGAGCTGCAGATTCAGTGAGAGACCCTGCCTTTAAAGAAAACTGTGGAGAGCAATTGCAGTCATCCAACCAAGAGGTTGATCTCTTACCTCTACGTGCATGTTCATTCATGTGCACATGCATAAGTATACCACCCCCAAGATCACATACATACATTACAGATATAGAATAACATACAGAGAGGTAATAAAAATTATCTTCTCTGGCCTTTTTTGTTTGTTTTCGTTTCATCTTGTTTCTTTTGTTTTGTGTTGTGCTGTTTTTTGAGCCAGGGTTTCTCTGTATAGCCCTGGCTGTCCTGGACCAGGCTGGCCTCGAACTCAGAAATCTGCCTGCCCCCGTCTCCTGAGTGCTGGGATTAAAGACACACACCACCACCCAGCATGACCATTTTTCTTATTACAAAGATGTTTATCGCAGAACATTAGTATAACAAATGGACCAAAAAAGATCTATGATTATTAATATTTTAAAAGGAGAGTATATATACACCCCTTCAGCAAATTTTTAATTCAAAATATGAGACTGTACTGTTTGTACCATCTTGTTACTTAATTAACAATGTTAAATTAGTTTTTTAATTAAAATCCTCTGTGGGTTAAATATTCTCCTTAGAGCCACTGCAAAGAATTTATAACATCCTTTCGAGCCAGTCAATGGGCATTTTAGTCAGAGGTTGATATTGGATGTCTCCCTCGATTGCTGTCTGCCTTATTTTTTGAGACAAGGTCTCCCATTCAACCTGGAGCTCACCATTAGCTTGATTGGCCAAGCCCTGGGGACACCCTGTCTCTACCTGCCCGGTGCTGGGATAAGTGCAGCTCACTGCCAGGCCTGGCTTTTTATGTGAGTGCTGGGAGTCAAACTCAAACCTTAATTTCTACACAGCAAGCAGTTTACCAAGTAAGACATCCCCCAGCCCCAGGACTAAGACTTAGTCTTCTGCAGTTAGACTGTTTTCTGGGTTTGGGTGGCAGTGTTGTGGTTTTTGGAGATGGAGACCCATCCTGTAGTCTAGACTAGTCTGGAATTCTTTGTAGCTGAGGCTGGCTTCAAACTCTTGGCAGCACTCCTGCCTCAGCTTCCCGAGTGCAGGGATTATAAGCTTTCATTCACCTCCATATTTCCCTCAAGGACAAAGTTCGGTTGTTAAATCCTTGCAGAAACACCCATAGCATTCTGGTTCCTTTTCACTGAACACCAGCTTTTTGTCTTAACACTGTTGTCTGTTTCTTTTGGGGTTTTGGGGGGTTATAAGTTTTAGAACTTCTCTTTCCAAGTCCACATATGTAGCAAAAAGCCTTGGATTGCTGGCCTCTGTTAGCTTGAGAAGGAAAGTTCTATCTTTATGCCTCTATTTTGCACCCTGGGCTCCAGGTCTGAGCCCCTGCGTTGCCCTTTCTAACCTCAGGCAACAGTCAATTCCGTGGTTCCCTGGGAAACCTTTCCCTAGGGCTTACGGCTGAAGGGAGACTCTCAGGAAACAGGCCTGTCTCTTTGGTAGGGAGATAACCCTAAAACAAACATCCTGTCCTAACTCTAGAGACCATTGTGGGAAGATGCTGAGGCTGGTCTTGCTGGGCCTCTGGAATGGAAGGAGCTGATGATATCCTGTGTAGGCTTCTGCCCAAACTTGGGGCCCTCACACACCACCCCTTCCGTCATCCTCTGGTGAGAGAAGGAAGTTAGTTGGACTTTCTTGAGGAAGTAGGCTAAACTGGGCCTTCCTGTTCCTTCTCCTGAGTGGCTCTTCCTCCTTTTCCTTCCCCTACTCATCGTGGCCCATTTGTCCTGGAAATTGGTGGGGGCTTTTGGGGACCTTCCCTCCTTAGTGTCTTTTTTTT
>NW_022196904.1:70048299-70059327 GCF_008632895.1 Mastomys coucha
TTTTTTTTGGTTGACATGGAGGCCTGTGTTTGGCCATGTCCACCTGTCAGAAAAACTCTCCTTACCTCCTATACCCTCTGTCAGGCTGAGGCCCCGGGCCCAGCCTGCCGTCTTCTGTCTTCTTTCAAGCCTGCCTGGAAAGGCCACAGGCTTGAGGAGGCCCAAACTGCCTCTCCCTCCAAGAGCCAATATACCAGCTGCCACTGCCCGAATGGATGACAAAAAACAAAAGCACCAACCCCAACCCTGACCCCAAGAGAAGGGCGTCGTTTCAGTTTATATGAACCTGAAGCTCGGAAAGAGAGGCGCAGGTTAGGAGAGGGAGCCTGCTTGTTTCCCCTGGAGTGGGCTTTGTTTAAATTTTAATATGCTCTTCTTTTCTCCCATCGCCAGCCATGCTCCCAGCTCCTTTGTCACTCTATCCCTGTTATCTTGCTGGTGGATGAGATCCCTTATCTACTCCGTCCTCCCCTCTCCTCCGAGTATTGCATCCCAAACCCACACTCTGTCCCTCCCCCATTTGTGACAGGACACGATAGATCCCCTTCTGCAACCTTAGATTTGGATGGAACCTGCCAGCTAAGATTTGGGAGGAAATGGACTACTTTTAATGGTGCTGGACCCACGAAAGGTACAAGCACTAGGCCACTTGGGCATCCTAGGAGAGGTGTTCTGGCCTGCCCTTAGCACTTCATGGAGCCATGGGTCGAAGGGTGAGGGTCTCTGCTGTGCGTGGCTTGAGACAGAGTTGATGTGATCTAGCTACTCACTCAGCACAGTCCTTTGTAGGCTGAGAATGTGTCACATGGAAACATAGGCCGCTTTCACCCGTGCAGGCATTGACCTAAAAGACCCAGTAGACCTGGGCTCAGAGGGAAGGAAAGGACCCACAGACGTGTCACAGGACTCAGGGGCTGGACAGGTATGCTTCTCAGTCTTGCCCTACTATCCCCTAGCCTCCCAAGCCTTAGTTTCACAAGCCTGTGTCCTGGGCACAGGCAGCTCTTTTAGTGTCTATGCTCAATGCTGTCATTGTTCCTGTAGATCCCGGGGCTGTGAAGTCAGGGGGCTGTGCTGCCCTGGTTCCTCTGCTCTCTTAAAAATTCCCCTTTTCATCTGTATTCATTTAATCAGCAATTTTTATTTTATTTATTTATTTATTTTATTTTATTTTTACCATGTACCTTCCATTGGCCCAACTCTGATACAAAGGTGAATACCATGGTCTCTGTTCCTAATTCACAAGTGATAATTAGTGGATGTTGTACTTACATGCAAGAGCTTGTAAAATTGCCTGGGATTTTGTTGTTTTAAGTTGTGACTTTTTGTTGTTGTTTGTTTTGTATTTTGTTTTTGTTGAGACAGAGTCTTACAGTGTAGCCCAGGTTGACTTTGAACTTGTGAGGATCATTCTGTTGTAGCCTCCCAAATGCTGGAACTACAGACTAGAGCCACCACCCCTGGCTTGGTTTTGAACTGCTAGAAGTAGAACCCGAGGCTGCTTGCATGCTGGACAGGTGCTTTAATGATGAGCTGGATCCCCAGCTCAGCATCACTAGGGGAGAAGTGGAGTCGTGGGTTGGTGGGGATGGTGTCTGGCTGGAAAAGGCAGCCTTGCAAGGCAAAGCCCAGGACACGTGAGAAGAGGGAGGTGGTCGGTGGGAGTGGGAAGGAGAGTCTGGAGGCAGGAGGTGGAGATGCCGGTGAGGCAAGTTGAGAATATGTCAAAAGCTTAGAGATCCTCCAAGGCTTGCCATTCCCACCAGTGGGTTCTGAGTAAAGAAACACTAAGGTAGATCACTCCAGCATGACCAGCAACGTGGCCAGATCTGTGAGTGGGAATCCCCTCGGGAGTGTGGGCCTGAGCGGTGAGGACCTCTCGTGGTAATGCATATAGTGCTTTTGCCTGAGCACTGCATTGTCGTTTGTCCTAGAATTCTCTCCTGATGTTAACAGATAACTGTACAAAAGTACGTTTTCCGTTCTTGGCTGAATTTCTCAAAGCTCCTTGAGAAATTACCCTAACTAAAATTTTTCCACCGGGGCATGTTCTGCACACCCGAGCCTGCGTTTGAGAATGTAGCAAGAGCTTTTGAAATGTGGCATGAGCTTGAGCTGGGTTTTTCCAGCAATGGAGGAGGGGGGCTAGTTTGAGCACTAACTATATGCCCCATTCTGGACTAGACTTATTTACTGTGTATGTGGGGTGGGGGTGGAGCCAGAGGACAACTTGCAGGAGTTTCTCTTTCCACCTGCATCCTAACATCTTGCTGCATTTGGTTAACCATCTTTTTTTTTTTTTTAAAGTATTACTTATTTAGTTTACACTGTCACTGTCTTCAGACGCACCAGAAGAGGGCATCAGATCCCATTAGAAGAGGGCGTCAGATCCCATTACAGATGTGGTTGCTGGGAATTGAACTCAGGACCTCTGGAAGAGCAGTTAGTGCTCTTAACCGCTGAGCTATCTCTCCAGCCCCCTTGGTTAACCATCTTAATCCATTTTCTACAGAAAAGGATCAGGAGTCCATTTCCCTGATGTTCCTCCTAATTCCATGGGTCTGGACTGCCCACCACATTGGATGGGGTCTGACTACTACACTGAGGGGGTAGGCTTAGTAATTGAGTCAATTGGTTATTCCTACTCCCGTCCTCTTAGTAACACCTCCTAGCCTCCTCCCTACCTGCCTGCTTGGTCAGAGAACTCATGGTAGGGATGGGGAGAAATCTCTGTGAGGGAAGGACCCCAGGAAGTTGGAGTAAGTGTGATGAGGAGCAGGCAGGGGTGACAGAGCTGTGGAGCTGGTCACTTTCCAGGAACAGTAAGGGACCCAGTTCTACCTATTTTGCCTCCCACAGACTTCTCCCCTCTCTCTGGTGGACAGTGATGGAGTTAGTGCTATACTTCCCTAGGGTTTTGGCCACTCCCTCTCCAGAACTACTGGCATTAGAAAGGGCAGCAGACCCTAGTGGGCCAACCAACATGAGCATCCATTCCCTTTTCCAGAACCATATGATGGTGGGCCCGTCACAGGCTACTGTCCTCAGGTGTGTCCAAATCTAATTATTTTTGGTGGCTTCCTTAACTCTGACTGGGGCAAGGGTAAGGTGGAACCCTGTTTTATCAGCCATGTTTCATCTGTTACCAAACCTTAGGAGAAAAGAAAGAAAATTGCATTAGTCAGCTTTTACAGTTCTGTAGGGAATTTGATAAACATATAAAAATGTTAACATTAAAAATTGCACATAATCTCCTAAAGTAAAAATGATGGTCCTTGGAGCCCCCCTGTGTTTTTATTACGTGCACTGCACCTGAACATGGCCACAGGCGCATCGGACTTCGCCTCCTTCTCTTTTACTTTTCACGTAACGTGGCAGAGCAAAAAGTTTCCAAGCACTTGGGCTCTGCAAGCGAGCATATGCTCTGCAGACACGCTGTCAGCTCCCTTAACCAACTGCAAGAACTCACATCCTACCCAAAACAGAAACAGTGCCAGTCCAGGGGGCCTTTGATCACCATGCAGTAAACCCAGCCAAAACACTGCAAATTCAAACACACTACAGCCCAAACCCAGCCACTCAACAGAACTGTAACGCCTGCTCCTCAAGTGTTACTGGATCAAGATAAAGATAAAGGAGTACAGTGATGAATATTTAGAGAGGCATCAAAAACCAAAATACTACATAATCAAACCTATGGGAGACAGCTGGTTCTATTCTCATGCCATCAAATGCCTTTATTATGAAAAAGAAAATGGGAGAAAAAAGAGATTAAATGAAGCATTCAGCTCAAGTCTTGGAGGGGTGGGCGTATCAAAACACCCCCAAGGAAGGCGAAGGGAGAGACCAGTAAAGATAAAGGCAGAAATAAGTGAATTAGAAAACGGAAACACTGAAATTAACAAATGTGTCCAAGAGCCAGTTCTGTTTTTAAACAAAGTAGAATAACCTCTGGCATGTTTATTTGAGAATGGAAGGAATAAAGAAAACAATCATAGGAACAGGAATGGGTGGGAGCACATTTCAATGGACTTAGAGATATTTAAATGGAAAAATTTATACACAGCAATAGGCTTAAATTTGAAAATCTCAATTAAATGCTTGCTCCTCTGAAAATGTATATGTTGCTAATGGAGGGGGAAAAATCATGATCCTTATCAGAGCAATGCCTCCTTTACCCAAAGGCAGCAGTCCCCGGCACTTTTGCTGGTTAATTTCAAATGTGATGATATTGATAGCATTATGCTATTCTGTGGCTTAGCAAAAGATAGAGAAGTCCCCAGTTCAGTCCACAGAGCAAAAATAAGACTGATATTAAACGTGGCAAGGAGACCAGATTAAAGAATGAAAAAGCTAGGTAGGAAATAGAATTCAGTAACATATTAAGCAAGTCATCCACCACTACCCAGTGGGGCAAGAAGGAGGAATAGTCAGTATTAGGAAAGCTTAATATAGTAACTATCGTATGCTAATGAGTTAGAGTAGCAAGACGATTAACTCCATATATGCAGGGGGAGAATTGGTTACTTTTCTACCTAAACAGTATGCCAAAAGAGAAACAGAAGTGTGGGTGTCTTCCTAGCGTGATTCAAAGTACCTATTAAAGCTACTAGCCCTGCCAGGCAGTGGTGGCTCATGCCTTTAATCCCAGCATTTGGGAGGCAGAGGCAGGCGGATTTGAGTTCAAGGCCAGCCTGGTCTACAGAGTGAGTTCCAGGACAGCCAGGGCTACACAGAGAAACCCTGTCTTTAAAAAAAACCAAAAAAATTTAAAAAAAAAAAAAAAGGCTACTAGCCAGTGTTACAAGTGACTAGCAACACTGAGACATTTGAAATCAGCCAAGACCTGTGTCACTATTACTGTCAAGCATAGCATCGCTCTTGAATCCAGTAAAACCAGCTTAGTTGACATCACAGCTCAGGCTTGGGTTGATTTCTAAGGTTCAGAACCAATAAAAAGTCATCAGGAAAGTCTAGAGCCTGGGCGTGTTGCTCAGTGGTAGAGCTCCTGCCAAGGATGGGGAGGGGGAACAAATTTGACTATGAAAAAAGGTTGCAGCATCTATATGCAGAGTGTAAAAGAATGAGAGGCTGGCAGTGACAGAGAAAAGATTTTTATCATAAATACATAAGGAGGTTGATGTTTTACTTCTATCAAAGAGCCTGTGCAGATAGTTGTTTTGTTGTCCCTGGTCTTTTTGGTTTGGTTGCTGGTTTGTTGTTTTGAGACGGGTAGCCTGGCCAGTCTGAGATCCGTCCCTTTCCGTGTCTACATTGTTGCTATCACTGAGTGCCTCTGCTAGCAGCTTATGTTGGTTTGGCTTTTTTTTTTTCTTTTGGGTGGTAGCACGGGTTTATTGGAGCAGCATCCTAATACAGACGCTGGGGCTTGCCCATGGTGCTCTTGATGTACAAAGCCCGGACGTTTTGCCAGTTTTTCTTGAGCAAGGACACCAAGAAATTGACAGCCAGATGGATGTTGTAGACCAGCTCATCATCGGTCATCTTCACATGGCCAACAGCAACAGCCAGGCATAGCACCTTCTTCATCTGGAACTTGATTGTAGATTTGACCTCATCCACCTTGGCCACCATGTTTTCATTGTGTGTCAGCAGGGAGGGGAACTTGCCCGCCTTGTTGAGGCTTGGGCCCAGGATCCTCGGGATCTGCTTGATTAGAGACTCAGAGGCCAAGAACGCGTCATACTTCTTGGCCAGCTTTTTCACCAACTTCTTGTTCTTATTAAGCTTCTTAAGGGCCTCGATGTCCATGTGCGGGATATCCACGGCCTTGGCCTCGTCACAGTGCTGCTGGTCCCCCAGGACGCACACCGAGAACTTGGGGCGAGGGGTGGACTTAAGCCTGACGGTGCCCGAGAAACGTTTGTCCTTCTGAGGGTCGTAGTTCTTCAGGCTGATCTGCAGCTCCACCGTCTCCAGGAACTTGCGGCGCTTGCGCTGGTTCCCGTGCAGGACTTCCCGCACCGCCTCGTACAGGGTGTCCGTGAGACTTTGCTGCTCATGGCTGCGGCGGCCGAGGAAACCGGAAGAGAAGTTGGTTTGGCTTTTTAAATCAAGGCTAGTTAGACTTGGCGGACCAAGCCTATAATACTAGCAATTCAGGAAGTTGACACCGAAGAATAGCCATAAACCTGAGGCCTTCTTGGGCTACAAAGTAAAATCTTACATGAATAAGTAAACAAACAAACAAACAAAAGTTTTAATAAAATGAAGACAAATTGGGGAACAGTATGACCAGGCCCCATGATTAGCAAGTAAATACCTGGCACAAAGAAACTGTTGCCACTTGGCAACCTTGATGAACACATGGACCAAGTCAGTTCAGTATGTGGCAGACTCTACATTGAGTTAATATTTGTTGACTAAGTTAACTAATACAGTACACTCGATTTATCTGGTGTGTGTGTGTGTGTGTTGTATGTGTGTGCACACATACATGTTTGCCAGCCATGTATGTGATTACACTGTGGGTGTTAGAGGATAACCACAGTATTGATTAGTCTTTGCTTCCCATCTTGTTTGAGACAGTTCTCTTACTCTCTGGTACCCATACCAGAGACTTTGTCTCCTCGTCCCACCTCACTACATGCCAGTGGCAGTTAAAGATGTAAACTGCCACGCCTGGCTTCCTTATGGCTTCTAGAGATCTGAACTTCCTCATGCCCTTGTAGCAGGCACTCTTAGCCACAAGCCATCTCCCTAGCTCTATAATGCATGTTTTTAATTAAAGTACCATGCTATTTCTCTTTCTTTTTGTTTTTTGTTTTTGTTTGTTTCTGTTTTTTATTTTTTGAGACAGGGTTTCTCTGTGTAGCCCTGGCTGTCCTGGAACTCACTCTGTAGACCAGACTTGCTTCGAACTCAGAAATCTGCCTGCCTCTGCCGACCAAGTGCTGGGATCAAAGTGTGTGCCACCACTTCCCGGCTGCTATTTTTATTTCTTAAGTTAGAAAGAGTGTGAAGGGTTTTGGTCTGTTTTGGAGTGGTTTTTTTGTTTGTTTTTTTTTTTTGGAGGGAAGGGCTTGTTTAGTTGTTTGATAGTGCTTGGAATCAAACCCATGGCTTCCTGCAGGTAGGCAAGCAACTATACCACTAAGCTGTATCCTCAGCTGTAAGAAGACTCCAAGGTTTTATTATGAAATTTTTTCAAATGTTTTGAAAAGTTGAAATACTTTTACTGTAAACATCCACACACCATGGCCCCATGGGACAGATGCTAGTGTTTGTCATGCTAACTCCATCTGACCATTTAAGTTTTGAAGCTCACGGTAGCCTCTCTTGAGGACTTCGTTGAACAGAGACATCCCAGCTCTGGCCCTGGTATGCAAAGCTGTTACACCATGGCTGGAGGGCAGCCCCATATACCTTTCTAGTACTTGAGGAGGTATGTGGGAGTCAGTCATGACCTGATATAGAGGTGAAGAAAAGAAAGAACTGGGTTGTAGCTCAGTGGTCCACTTTGCTGCCTGGCTTGTGTGGGGACTCAGCTTCAGTCCCCAGTACTACACACAAAAACTAAAAAAGTCTGTGCTATCCTATGTCAGGCCCTAAGCAGAGTGTTACAGCTTTAATCTATGAAGGGGGCTGTCTTAGTTTTCTTTCTTGTCACTGTGATAAAATACTTTGACAAAATTGATGTAAGGGAGAAAGAGTTTGGCTCACAATTATAATTTATAGCCCATGTTAGGGGTGGAAGTAGGGGGTGTCAAAGTGGCAGGAAGCTTTTGGTTTTTTGAGACAGGGTGTCACTGTGTAGTCTTGGTTAGCCTAGAACTCGCTATATGGAGCAGGCTGGTCTCAAACTAAGAGATCTGCCTACCTCTACCTTTGGAGGTCTTGGAGATTAAAGGCAAGCATTGCCACAAGGGGCTGGTGGCAGGAACCTGAAGCAGCTAGTCATGACATCTACAGTCCTGAGCAGGGAGCAATGAGAGAATTAATACATGCATACTTAACTTGCTGTCTCCTTCCCATGCGGTCCAGGGTCAGCCCATGAAATAGTGTCATCCATATTCAGAGTGGTCTTTCCACCTCAATTAACCCAATAGGCTAGCCTTGTTTATACAACCCCTCATTAAGACATCCTTCCCAGGCCAGGCAGTGGTGGCGCACACCTTTAATACCAGCACTTGGGAGGCAGAGGCAGGTGGATTTCTGAGTTCGAGGACAGCCTGGTCTACAGAGTGAGTTCCGGGACAGCCAGGACTACACAGAGAAATCCTATCTCAAAAAAACCAAACCAAACAAAACAAAACAAAACAAAAACCCCAAACCACCCATCATCAGAACTTTATACCCATTTCACAGAAATTGAGATTAAGGTTAATTAAGATTAAATTAGAGAGGTTAAGTACCTTGTTTAAGTTCACACAGTGAGTTTTCAACCTGGGGCCATCTAACTCCATCAAATAATATAATATTCCCCCTGGATGCATGAAAATGGTCCCTTGGGCAATTGGACAAGTTGAAAGCAGACAATGTGGTGAGCAGTCCATAGCTATGACTGATTTTGAACATGTAATGGGGGCTACCACTTATGGGAAATTAATCAGAGTAATAGATTGTACAAACCTCGATCAGAGTCGTGAAAAACACATTCAGGAAGAGAACCCAGGGAGAAAGAACTCAAGTGGCACGTTAGGGTGAGAAGGAATATTGATTGTTTTTCTTTCCAAACTTTGTCATGGGTAGTTTCATTAGTTCTTATAGAAATAGCTTCTCATGCCCACTTTACAGTTCTGTGAGGTCATGGCGGGGAGGCTCTGCTCTATTCGTTGCTGTTATTTTATCTTCCAGTGTCCAGCCGCATGCGCCTGGCATATTGTGGATGTAATTAATGTGAGTGTTGGATGGGTGCCCACTGGGAAACTTCTCAGAAGGGTTTGGCCCAGGAATATGTTTGCGGAGAGCTTCCTCAGCTCTGCTCTCAGGGAGCAAGCGCACGCCTGGAATGTGTTGCAGGATCAGTTCTCCTGGAGGGTGTAGTAAGGTGTGGGCTGCATTGTGGTTATTCAGGGGACCTTGGGATTGACCCAGTGCTGGAAGGGTGACAAGGAGGGAGGACGGAAGCACAGAAATAAGGAAGGCTGACCTGGGACGGCCATGTTAGGACCTGGGGAGCTCAGACTCCTTCTCAGGTAGGACTAGATTCTACATTCTTGGACTTTTAAACTTGAGGGGCTAGGCACGGCAAGTCTTGGCTTTAATTCTCAGCTCTCAGGATGCAGAAACAGGAAGATCAGGAGTTCAAGACCAGCTTCAGGTACCAGAGACCCTGCCTCAAAGAAAAACAAAAAGGCCAAACAAACAAACAAAGAAAACAGAAAAAAACCTTGATAATAGTGATTCCACAAAATGATTATTGAGCACTTACTAGAGGCCAGGCTACGTACCTTAATAACCATTCTCTTAATCTTCATAGCTGTAAGGATTAGCAGCTGTTACCATCTACATCTTGATGGTAAAAGTAGAGAAGGAAGAAGTGTTTGGCTTAAGTCTTGGTTTTCCTAGGAAAGTGCTACAGATCAGAGGCCTTCTACACCAGAGCTTTCTTGTCTGCCCAGCAGCTGGTGTTAGCGGAGTGCTTCATATGTGCTGGGTTCCAGATGCGCACTGCACATGACCTAGTGTGTTAGCCAGGGGAGCAAGGCACAGAGGAGATCCAGCAGCAGGGAATGAAGTCTACTTTCCAACTGGAAGGAAGGCCACACCACCCACAGGACAGGAGTGCATCCCTCTAAGTGCAAAGAGCTGCAGAGAGCATCCTTTCAAGTTTGTAAACATTGCTGAGTCAGAGATGAAGAGATGACTCAGCAGTTAGGAGCACTGGTTGCTCTTGCAGAGAACTCAGGTTCAGTTCCCAGCACCCACAAAGTGCTTCACAATCATCTGTAACTCCAGGTCTGAGGGATCCAGTGCCCTCTTTAGGCTTCTGTAGGTCTATAGTACAACAGATGTAAGTGCAGGCAAAACATTCATACACATAAAAAATGTTTTTAAAATGCAGAGTAGATGTGGCATCTACATGTCACCCCATCACTTAGGAGGCCGAGGCAGGAGGATCTCTGTGAGTTCTCAGCTAGCCCCAGTTACATAGTAAGTTTCTGTCTCCAGTAAATAAATTAAATAAAATTGCTGAATGGGCTGTTTTGTGACCAAAAAAAGATACCAAGAAAAGCTACCATCACTAAAATTGATGGCTTGGCTGTATCTCATAAGCTGTGTGACGACTGCTTGAGGGTTGAGGGTATAGCATGCTTGGGAACCAACCCCCCTCTACCCAGCTAGCCCAGAACCTACATTTAAAGGGTCCCTGAGTGACTCCTTGGACATCTGAGAAGCAATGCTCCCACCCGTCCATCTGATCTCTGAGGAGATGAGAAAACCAGGTAATTTAAGTGACTCATACCTGAGGACACCCAGAAAGTGTTAAAAAGCAGAGCTCTGTCATTCAACACCAGGGGTTTATCGGCACTTGGCCAGAATAGTAAGCCTACTTGATTTCTTTGAGTTTATTTTGCTCTGGGTCTGAAACACTACCAGCCATTCTGTTATCGTTGGTTCCTGGGTAGTGGGGCATCTCCAGAAGCCACAGCGTTGATTATGCCTGGTGGAGGTGGAAGGGGTCAGGCCCAGCCCCAGGTAGAGGTGGGAGGGGCCAGGCCCTGCCCCAGATACACTGGACCCAAGTGGGACTCCTGAGTGCTGCAGTTGCTATGACCACCACAAGCTGTTAGGGCTGCCCAGGCGGGACCTGCAGTTGCCTGGCTATCATCTGGAGAAGCCTAGGGGTTAAGGATTACATGCTTTAACTGCCCATGGAGCTCAGGCAAACTTCTCATTCTCTTCAAACTTCTGTTCCATGGAGCTCAGCAGGCCACATATAGTTAAATATAAATTTCAAGAATATTTAAGAAAAGTAAATATTTTTCTTTCTTTCCCTTTTTCTTTTTCTTTCTCTTCTTTTTTTCTTTTTCTTTTTTTCTTTCTTTCTTTCTTTTTTTTTTT
>NW_022196904.1:70059729-70108736 GCF_008632895.1 Mastomys coucha
TATATGGGTTGTGACGTAGTGGCTGCAGGTAAAGGTGGGAGGTGAGCTCCATGGATTCTGGGAATATGGTGGCTGTTGCCTTGGCAACAGGTCTGTGGACCCACCCATGTGTCCCCACAGGCTTTGGATGCCCTGATATTTTATTTTATTTTCTCTCTCTCTGTGTGTCTTTTTTTTTTTTTTGGCTTGTTTTTTGAGACAGGGTTTCTCTGTGTAGCCCTGGCTGTCCTGGAATTCACTCCGTAGACCAGGCTGGCCCCGAAATCAGAAATCTGCCTGCTTCTGCCTCCCAAGTGCTGGATTAAAGGTGTGCGCCACCGCTGCCCGGCATTATTTTCTATTTTTAAGAGAAAGGAGAGACAAAAAGATGACTTTGGAAAATTAAATATCTCCCACCCAAGACTGATAAAAATGTGTGTTTGGAATATTAAGAAATGGAGCTGGAGAGACGCTGGGTTTACAGAAGTCCTGGGAGATTCCCAGCACCCGTGTGGCAGCTCACATCTGTAACTCCAGTTCTAGGGGGTCTAATGCCCACTTCTGGCCTCTGTGGGCACCAGACACACATGGCGCACAGTCATACACACAGGCAAAATGCTCATACACTTCTAAAAAAGAAAATATCAGTCAGGCATGCTGGCACATACCTCTGATCCCAGCACTCAGGAGGTAGAAGCAAGTAGGGGGAAATCTGTGAGTTCAAAGCTAGCCTGGTCTACAGAGTGAGTTCCAGGATAGCCAAAGCTGTACAGAGAACCCTGTCTCAAGGGAAAAAAAATAAAAACAGAAAGAAAGAAAACAAAAAGGGAAAGGAAAATAAAATATCATTTGTAGGTTGCTTTTGTAGCATGCAGGAAGCCTTGGGTTCCATCCTTAGTACTGTTTAAACTGGACATGACACTTGTAATCCCACCACAGGGGATGTGGGGAGTAGAGGTAGGAGCAATGCAAGGATGTATGAGACCTTGTCTCAAAAAAGGAAGAAAGGCAGGGAGGGAGTGAAAGGACATTTGAAGTCCTCTTACCTGAGACTAGAGGAGGAGCTGGGGTGAAATTGATGAGTCTGCGTTTTATCTTAATTTCCTTTAGCTTTGAGCTGAGTCCTTGCTATGTTCCCTAAGCTGCTCTGGAACTCTTGGGCCTAAGAGGAGTGGCTGAGACAGCAGCTTATGTGGTGTCTCCAGACAAATCTGCATTTTAGGGTTTTTTTTTTTTAATTATTATTTTGTAAACTTCCCTTCTTCATTCTTAGGCCAGTGTACATAGAAGTACGCGAAGCTAAGTATAACTACCAGAGTGTTTTTCAGAGGGTGGAGTACCGAGGTAGAACCTCGACCACTGCAGTCCCTAAGTGCAGCTCCCAGCTTGGGGGAGAGAATGAGAATGGATACAAATATAATATTAGGAAACTTACATAGTTTGGCCATGATGGTGGCCGACCAGTAGCCCAGTGTAGACACCCCTGACTTCATGTGACAGGCCTTAGGACTGAGGCCTGCCCATCTGTTAGTTCAGCTAAGAAACACACTGACTCCTTGCTACAGAGAGCCTGAGAAGCGGTGGTGGGTGGGTGTGCAGGTAAGGGGAAAAATGGAAAGGGGCAGAGGAGGAAGGATTGCCCTCCTCTTCCGCCACCTTCAGTCCCACTCCCAGCACTGGAGGGACTGGTTCTCAGGCCACTCTGAGCCCTTCTGCCTTGTTCCATTGAGATGGGCTTTGAACACTGAGGTGAGCCGTGGATGGAGCCAGAAAGCCTTCAGATGGCCTTTAGACTCCTGCTGTGTGACCTTGGGTCTGTCTGTCCCAGTGCCTCTGAGTTTAGAATGAAAATGACTACATTCATGAAGGGGTTCTTGTGTGACGTGTTTATGCAGTAGTGCATGAACAAGGTCTGGGGTCCCACAGAAGGAGAAGTCCTTGTGTTTATATGTTATCTGAAAACTGTGGATTTCGGGAAGTTGCCAACACCCCCCTGCTTCCAAATTCTTGTGTGTGTTCCCGGGCCATGGCTGTGGTGTTGGTGGCGGCTGGGATTGTAAGGAAGCAGCTGTTGATTAACTCAGTTCCTGGAAGGCCCTCTGGAGCATCGAGCATGGAGGGGAGCCTCGTCTCTAGGCCCGGCTTCCTCCCTAGACTCTGCCTCTTCAGACTTGGAGCTTACTCTCCTCACCCTTCTTAAGAATCCTGCTCAGGCCCTGTCACCTTGGGCCAGTGACACCCCAGCTGGCCTAGTGAGCCTGGCTTTGTTCTCACCGGGATCCAGCTGCCCCAGGTTTTGCCTGCAGGTGTTTCCTTTGCGCTTACTCTGTCAAATCATCCCTGGCTGGGGTCATTTGAGTAGCGCTGCTTTCTGCTGCTTTCTCAGAGGAACTAAAGGCAGAGGCCCCAGGGCTCCCTGTTGGCCAAGGGGGAAATAGGTCTGGAAGGGCCTCTCTCTCCTCTCTCTCTCTCTCTCTCTCTCTCTCTCTCTCTCTCTCTCTCTCTCTCTCTCTCTCTCTCTGCCTTTGGTCTTGGGGGTTGGTTGGGGTGGGATTGGCCTGTACATTGATGGAGAGCCAGACAGAGATGGGGTAGCCTGGGATAGTGCCACGGCCTCCACTCTCAGAGGTGAGGGGGCTGGCAGATGAAGCTATGTGGCCTTAGCCCCCAACAGCACAGCGCATTAGTGATGGTGCCGTATCTCCACTCGGAGCAGAGGAGCCCACTGGATCAGGATGTGGACAGGCTTGCCCAGTTGCTCCCACTGACTACAGTGAGCTCATCATTTGAGGCAGGTCTCCCCATACAGCACGGTGTTCCCCACAGGCTTAGGGTAATGTGTGCTTCCTGTGTGCAGGGACAGGTCAGGCCCCCTGAGAGTGGATTTCCTAATAGAGTCTAGCCAGCACCCACAGCTGATTCAGGTCCAGAGCCTCAGCTTGGGGAGGCGGGTGTGAAGGAGGCTGGTGGGGTGTGGGGGGAAGCTCTGCGTTTCCTAATACCTGGTGGCTGAGTCAACAGCACAGAGACTAGTGTTTGGATAGCAAACATCTAGTAGCAGCCTGGGCCCGCCCACAGCCACCCTCCTGCCCTGCTTGCAGAGATGTCCTCTGGAAAGGTCAGACAGGAGCGGCTACATAATTTTCAGGGCTGGGTGACAAATAGAAACGTGGACCCTATGTTTGAAAATGAGTAAGAATTTCAGGACGGTCATGTGAACATGAGACCAAGAGCAGGCCTTCTGAGTGTGGGGCCCTAGGTGGTGGTACAGCAGCCCACCTAGAGGCACAGCGGGCCCAGTGGAGCCTGTCTTTTGGTAGTTTGGAGTTTGACCTCCCCAGCCTGGGCCATGTACAGCTTTGTTTGAGTGACTTCCATTTCTAAGGGGAAAGAACTTCAGCTTCCCCTTCCTGTTCTCTCCGAATCTCTTCCCCTCCTTTCTCTGTAAACTCTAGAGTTTGAGACTCCTCCCTCCTCTCCCAGCTTCCTCTGCTGGCCTCTGCTTCTCCCCCTCCCCCTCCCCCTTCCATTTCACTCTTCTCTTTCCTTTGCTTTATCTAAGGGGGAAAACCCTTGACCGGATTGATGTGTAACATTTCCCAGCCATTCATCTGGCGCCATTTGATTTTAATGTTCTTTTTTAGTGACACCGGGCTTCTTGGGTTTCTCTGAAGTGGCTGGAGTGAATGTCTTCCTCACCAAGGGGTGTCCCTTCTGTGGCCTCTGGGTCTGTCCAGATGGTCTCTGCCCATTGGGAGCCTGGAATGAATTCTCATTGTTAGCGCTCGCTCGCCACCTCCTCCCTGCATTCAGCTGTCAACCCTACTGGCCACAGTGGAAAGAAAGCCTGTCCCATTCCCTGGTGACAGAACAGACCTGGCCATCATTCTCAGGAATAGCAGCGTCCACGCAGGCCGCTGGGGGCTGCACTGGGGCATGTGAAAGGTCAAGTAGTGAAGCAGGGACACTGCCCAGTTTCCCCAAATCTTCAGAATGTGCATGGCATCTGGCATGGGGGTGTGGACCTATAATACCAGCACTTGGGAGGTGGACACAGGAGGATTGCCACAAAAAGTGATCCAGGGCTTCTGTGAGGCTCTCCAAAAAACAAAACTCACAAAACTGACAAGCATTCATGGCAAGGCTGTGGATGTAGTTCAGTAGGACATTTACCTAGCATGTACAAGGCTCCAGGTTTCATCCCTTGCACCTGTGTGTATGTGTATGTGTGTGTGCCTGCCTGCCTGCTTGCCACAATGTTATGTGACTTTCTTGCCTAAAACTCTCCTGAGGATGGTATCCGGGCTCTCAGCAAGACCAAGGTGCTGGCTTCTTAATGACCCTTTCTTCAGCTCTTGAGCCCAGTTCCACACAACAGGAAACACTCTGTCTTCCCTCTTGGAGAAGTGACTTGTGTTCCTGAAGAGACACTTGAACCTTAAAGAATGCTGGTATCTGGGGAGGTAGAGACAGGGAGGCCACAGTACAGAAAGGTGAGGGTGCACGGCAGGCTGAAGAGTGGCAGGAAAGGAAAGGGCACTGGGTTGTGGGACAGAGGAGAGGGCGGGGCTCTCAAGTTTACTTTCAGCTGCTTGAAGGGCCTTTCAAACTTCCTGGGGTTTGGGGTAGGTCCAGTTTAGGTGGCTGCATTCACTGGAAATCCCCCACGGAGGTGTTGGGAAGGTGGCCCAGATGCCTTGGGACTTACCCATGGCTCTGGTGTACAGGTAGAATGTCGATGGGAAGTCTGCTTTGCCTCAAAGCACTGGGAGGGCCCTGAGCGGAAGAGGGTTCCCTAGAGAATCAGCTGAAAGAATCCTTGTTCTAAAGGGGAAGGCTGCGGCCTGATTACCACCAAGAATGCTTGCCACCATCTAGATGCACTGGTAAGGTGGGGATAAACTCTGACCCGACACTTGTGGTTCCTGCCCTTAAAGGGCTGAGGACCCCCACAGAACAGTGGGTACCCCACAAAACAGAGTACAGGAGTAGGGACAGGCTATCCACACTATGAGAGATGGGCAGTGGGAGACCAGGTGCTGCCCCTGCAGAGAAGAATCATCTTAGGGCTTGGGGTCACCCCAGCAAGCCTAGCACCAGAGCTACCAAGCAGTGCCCACTTTGTGACTTCCTCTCTGTTCAGCAGCTGGGCTGGCCGGGCCTCCCGCTGCTGCCCTGGCAGGTCTGAGAGCTCTTGCCTAGTCACCCCACTGTTTGGTCCATGTAGCATTTTTGATATCCGCCATGCAGACTGGGAACACTGCAGTCTGCTTAGCACCCCACTGTCATGGGCAGAAGAAACCAAAGCCAGGCCAAGTAGACCCAAGGAACAAGTCACAGCCTGCCCACAAGGCCTGATTACTCATAAAGTTTTAGTGTGGAATTGCTGAGCCTCCATCATGGAGGGCCACCTGACATTTTTGCTGTCCCTTGGAGCCAGGGTTTCCCACATGGAATCTTGATCATACCTAGAAATCATGGTTACTCAGCGATACCATCCATTACATCATCTTTTGTGAATTTTCCCGGTTCTCTGAAAATGTCTCTTATGCCTCTTTCCTATCTGGGCCGTACATTTGGTTTTGTTTCTTTAGCCTTTGACTCAGGCCAGCCTTCCCCCCACCCCCGTTATGTGTGTGGGGTGTGTATGTTGTCTTTAAAGAGTCTATGCAAGCCAGCTGTGTTGTAGAGGACTCTGGATTTGTCAGGTTGTTTACTGGTCCACAACTCCGTTGAACGTTGTATCCAGGAAAATCGTAGGGGGAAGGGATCTGCAGTTGGAGACATGGCCTTTGTTTTTAACCTCTTGTGAGTCATGGAATGCTCTCTCCTGCTTCAGTTAACTTATTTATAGCTGGACCCAGCTGACCAGAAAGGTTATCTTGCTGGGTCTATAGCCAACCTGGATGGCTGGGCGTGTGCTATCTTCATTTCATGGATAGGGTTTTAAGTGGTTGAGGCCCGGCTTATATCCAGGCTACGAGGCAGAAGTGGACAAGGCCCAGCCATGTGACACAAGGTAGGACTCCCTGCAGGGGCAGCTGGGGGCCGGGGAGAGCCATCCCAACCACAGCCCCGAGCCTGAGAATATTGGATGTAATTCTAGCCATAATTTTGAGCTTCACTGACTGAAACCAGGCACTGTGGGGTACCCACCCTGTATGGCCTCATCAGGCCACTTTGTGTCTTTAACCCTGCTCCTGCAGTGGCCGTCAGTTGCCACACCCCTTCCATGCCCCGAACCTTGCACAAGTTGAGATCCAGGAAGCTACATGGCCACACCTGTTAGAGCAGAGTCCAAAGGTTCCTTGGTCCGGGCTGTGTCCCACGGAGGACATGGAGGTGCTGCCTGACATTGCTATACTACCTAAGATTTTTGGTGTGCTCTGCATTTCTCTATTCCTTTGGTGGGAAGGAGACATCATTCAAGTGGAAATGGCACTGAGTATGACTTAAAAGATGGGGACTATTACAGCCCTAGCTGACTTGCTGGCAAGGGAGAAGGTACTGGTGTGAATGTGAGGCCCAGAGAACCAGAGCCTCTTATGCACAGTGGCCATGATGCTAAATGAGTGAGCAAGCTCTGCTGGGGCTTATGAGGACCTCAGGCATACACTAACCTGTGCTTGCCATAGAGAGCTGCACAGTGTCACTAGTCCTCCTCCCAGCGTCCCTGAGGATCTGGTCCCAGTGTGGTTCCCTGCTCATGCCTTTTCCTTCCAGGGTGACACTCCTGTGCTCCAGTCTGTTTGAGAACACATGCCCACATTGTAGGTTTCCCCCAGCTCTTTCCTCTGTGCTTATCTCATTGTGCTGCCTTGGGCAGGAGCCTATGAGATCTAGCCTCTCTGACAGGGGTAGGCAGACCATTTTTGCTTCTCCTTTGGATAGCCCAAAGAGTTGAGAGTGATCAACAGGAGCAACTCCTTTACAAGGTGTTTCCCTATCCCCTCTCCCCCCATAAGGTCTCATGTAGCCCAGGCTACCTCCACTTGCCCCACTTTCCAAGGGCTGAGATTATAGGTGTGCACCACCACATCCCAGGGCTTTTGGTTGGTTGATTGCCTGGTTGGTTGGTTCGTTAGTTGGCTTTTTCAAAACAGGACCTCCATGTAGCCCTGGCTGTCCTGGAACTCACTGTGCTGACCAGAGTGGTCTCAAACTCAGAGCTCTGCCTGCTTCTGCCTCCCAAGTGCTGGAATTTAATCAAAGTAATGCATATACACACCTGTGTTCACATCAAACTCTACTGATAGGCTAAAGAAGAACCAGGCTGTGTCAGATGCTAAAAGATGGCTGGTTGCCTGTGCCCCCAACCCTCAGCTCTGCAGCTCCTTCTGATTCTCATTCATCTCCATCTTTTGAAAAAATATCTTACTATTTGTTCACTAACATTGGACATTATCTGGACACACACACACACACACACACACACACACACACACCACCGGCACTGCCCATGTTCTTGTACATGAGAAATCTCCTTCATGGCATCCTACCGCTTTTCCCTTCTTCCTAAAGTCACATTTCTGGATTAATACTACTCACTGCTGGACTGAGTACCAAGCTATCGTTGTTTCATTACTTCTTTCAAAAAGGGATTGAGGGGTTGCAGAGATGGCTTGGGGTAAAAGCGCCAGCTGCTCTTCTAGTGGCCCCTGGTTTGGTTCCCAGCACCCACATGGTAGCTCACAACTGTCTTCAGGTCTAGTCAGTTCCAGAGGATCTGACACACTCCTCTGTTCTCCAAGGACACCAGGCACACATAGTGTACAGATACACATGCAGGTAAAACACTCATACACAAAAAATAATATAAGGGTTTTTTTGTTTTTGTTTTTTAAAGATTGATTTGTTATTATATGTAAGTACACTGTAGCTGTCTTCAGACGCACCAGAAGAGGGCATCGGATCCCATTACAGATGGTTGTGAGCCACCATGTGGTTGCTGGGATTTGAACTCAGGACCTTTCAAAGAGCAGTCAGTGCTCTTAACCACTGAGCCATCTCGCCAGCCCCAATATAAGAAGTTTGTTGTTGTTGTTGTTGTTGTTGTTTTGAGACAGGGTTTCTCTGTGTAGCCCTGGCTGTCCTGGAACTCACTCTGTAGACCAGGCTGGCCTCGAACTCAGAAATCTGCCTGCCTCCCAAGTGCTGGGATTAAAGGCATGAGCCACCATCACCTGGCCAGAAGTTTTTAAAGTGTAGATTACAGTCTATGAAGGTCTCACTGAATGACATTTTTCTGTCCATGTCTCAGATTCCTCCCAGTACACCAAGAGGTCAGGACCCAATTATGGGATGTTTTTCTCTGTCATCTCAGAAGTAGCTGTGTTTTAATTTCTAGACACTGGTGCTGGTGCAGCCCATCAGCAGAATTCCTTAAAGCCTTTTCAAAACAAAGAGGGACATTGTCATTGTTCTTAATTATGTATTGTGTGTATGTATGTGGTGTGTGTGTATGTACACTCTTGTATGTATGTATGTGGTATGTGTTTGTGTGTGTATGTGTGCTCATGTGCACACACTTAGGCACATAGGCCAGGGAGCATCAAGTGTCCTGCTTTATCATGTTGTATCTTATTTCCTTGACAGAGTGTCTCCTCACTAAGCCAGGAGTGAGCCTGACAAGCAGCAGGCCCCAGGGATTCTCCTGTCTATCCCCTCACCCCAGCATGGGGTTACAGGTCTAGGTGATATGCCTGGCATCTGGGCTTTTTAATTCAGGCCCTAATGATTACATAGCAGACACTCTCAGACTCTGAGCCACCTCCGCAGCCCTGCTTTATTTGTTTGTTTTTGAGATAGGGCCTCACTTGTAGCCCAGGCTAGCTTGAACTCACTTTGTAGCCAAGGATGATCTTGACGCCTCCGTCTTCCAGTCTCCACCACCCACATGCTGGGACCACAATCATCCTACAAATAAAAATGTACCTTACTTTACTGTTTAACATAGTACTTAAAATGATTCCATGCAGCACCCTCTGCACACGTTCCTCTGATGCTGAGGGCCTGCTGCCCACTGCCCAATGCTCTCATCCTGACACAGCATCACCGCAGTATGACTGGCAGTTTTCTTGCTTTTCTTTCCACCATGGCATGAGGATCTTGCTCACTGACACCCCAGGAGTGTATGGGAGCTAGCCAGCACACAGAGATGCTCATCAAATATATGCCAGCATTTCTGTGTCACAAAGAAGTACAAGAGTTAGGTGCAGGCTGTGATTCCATCGAGTTTCCACCCTGTGAGCCTGGAGCTGCCTCATGTCCTTTCTTGATAGTTTCCTTGTTGGGTTTGAGGTTCAGAGCTCTTCTGGGCCTATTCCAACTAAGTCTTTCCTGGTGGTCATGGTAAGGAAAGGGTTTCTTTCCTGGCCTGTTTTCATCCCTCCCCCACACTGACTGGCCTCCACTATCGCCTGGTCCCATTGGTCCTCCTCATATTCTAATCCCAGCCCGCAGACTGCACATCCAATGGAGAGGAGGGCAGAGACTTGTTCAGTCAATCAGTCAATCAATCAATAAGCCAGTCAGTCTTTTCCTGAAACCTCTCCACTCCCAGTGCGTCTTAGTACCCAGCATTAGGATGATCGGAAGCCATTGCAGTAAGGTGACCCCGTTCCAGGCTTTATGACTCATTGGGTCCTGGAAGCTAGGAAGAGGGAGAGAAGACAAGACGGGGGTGGGGGAGACATTCACCTGACATCTCTGAGGACAGGTGGAGAGCCATTTGGTTACCAGTGTGTGAGCATTGTCTCACCCTGGAGCTGGACACTGGCCAGGCACTGCCCGGTGCATAACTGTGGTCTGCTGGAGGGAAGGGGGAGGTTCCGATCCAAGCCCAGGCCGGCCATGCTTTCTTCTCCCTGCCTCCCTCCCTTCTACCAAGAGTAGGTTGTGGCTGTGTTGCCACTGACCTTTGGGTTGTAGCTGTCTTGCTTAGACTGACCTCAGCCTTCCGAGTTGCTGGGGCCTGTATACCCCACACCCACCGTGGTAACTCTATTCTTTCTGCCTTTGGGTCTTGGGTGACTCAGGAAAGCTCAGCGCTCTGCCCACAGAGCCTTCCCATCCCAAGAGACACTGACCCAACAGTAGGTATCCAATGTAAAGAACCAGCCCACCTTCTTAGCCTTCTGGCTGTTTTCTTTCATTCCACATAGTCACCCTGGACTGAGCACCATCTCTCTGTGTGATGCTCTACATCTAGAGTAGGTAGACAGGGCCCTGGGAAGCAGCTTCACCTCAGGCCCTCTCCTGTGTGCTCCTGTATCCCAGGACAGTGGATGGTGTTCGTAGGTTCTCAGCCACTCACTGGCAAGGACCTCCCCAAGAGGCACATCTCACCCATGGGCTCCCACTCAGCCAGAGCCCAGGCTGAGGGCAGGGCCAGCCAACCCTGCAGTAGAATGTATGGCTGCTAGGCCATCAAGCATGAGGGAGCCCTTGAGGGTTGCTGTGAGTTCAGGGGAGCAACACTGTGTCCTCATACTTTCAGAAATAACCGCACAGCTCCCAGCCTTTCCACCCCCAGGAAGAAGAGAAGGAGAAAAGATTGGAAACGTTTCATTGTCCCCATGATTGGCACTGTGTGTGAATGAGGGGTCACTGCTTTGGGCTGCTCTTTTTCAAGGCTCCTGTCTCCCCTGCACGCTGCATTCACGGCCGGAACGTTTTTTCTCTTTAAAGCTCTGTCTTTCTCTCCCTGGTGCTTTGTCTCTGCTCTCCTTCCCTTCGCTCCTGCCTTTCACTCGGGCACTCCCCACCTCCCTGGGGACCTCTCTCTCTTCTCTCGCTCTTTTTTCCTCCATTTTCTTCTATTCAGTTCCTCATTCCTTTTCTTCTGCCTTTTTTTTTTTCTCTTAATTCTTTTTCCTTTTGAATAGCGCCTCTGTTTTCAAGGGGTGGGAGAAGTTAGAGAAGTGGGTTTGTAAGGTTTCCCCCTCCACTGCACTGTGTGCACAGACCTCCCTCTGCAGACACTGGTGTGTGCTAGCCCCCCTCAGAGAGGGCAGGAAGTTTGGAAAGGTCCTCATCCGACAAGACATACCTGTTGTCACAGATAAGGAACCCCAAATTCTCCAGCCAGGGAATTCCTGCAAGGCCCCCAGACAGTTGGGGCTGAGTTGGGGCTGGTACCAACAGAGGTTGGAGGTGAATGCAGATTCCCGAAACTTCTCTCCTCTGTGGGAGCCTACTGTCAGTCCTCCTGGCCCAGAGTGGCCTTGGTGAAGCCATGAGACCCTCACTTGGACTGAACTCAAGCAAGAAGGCCAAGTCACATTTACATGATGGCTGTCTAGCTAGGAATCCCCTACCACACTGGCACACTGCAGAAGCAGTTGGCCCCATATTGGCTGGACCTGGGATGGTGGGTGAGTGGCTCCATTAGATGGTCCTCCCCAAATAAAGCGTCACCTGGGAGCTAGCAAGCATTCTGTTTGGGTTCCCACTGGGTTCTCTCTCTGTGGACCTGTTTCCCTAAGGTGAAGATGGGCCCCTCCTGAGAGATATGCTTGGTTAGCTTGGCAGTGTATCTGCTGAGTACTGACTCCATTCTTGTGAGGTTCAGATAAGACCAGATGCAGGGCCACCATCACCGTGGCCTGAGTGGGCCTGACGCCAGGCATGTTCAGGTGTGTGTCTTTGGACTATTACAAATCCAGGTTCCCTCCTTATCCTCCTTATCAAGTAAGTGTTCTTGTTAAGCCACCTGCTGGACTCCTATATAATTCACAAAACCCTACTTAACCACCCCTCCCTCTTTGATCCACCAGGTAATGTTAACCACGTCTTTACCAGCAGCTGTGGTAGTTAACCCTTCTACTGTGGCTCCTCAAGGGATGGTGAGGCTGCCTTCTTTGTCTTTCTGAATTCAAAAGAGAAAAGCATGTGGCGCCATCCATGTTCGCCTAACCTTAGCCACTCAAAAGTGGCTTTAAAAAAAAAAGTTTTGAGTCTACAAAGCTGAAAATGGAGCATGGCTTCAGGGATGGGGGAAGTTGGAGTTTAGACAGGGGGTCGTGATTGACAGGCAGTTGACACCTCAAGTGGTGGTGGGCCTGGGGTGAGGGAGCTAAGCAACCTCTGCAGAGGTTGCAGAGATGGCTTCCCTGAGAGGACCCAGCAGGACAGCGGCAAGGCCTGATTGCTTAGGGGTGCCAGAGGCAAAGGGCCAGCAGGAAACTCTGCTTGGCAAAGAATAGTGACCTTCCAGAAGGAGGGCGGAGGTCACACGGCCCAGTGCAGGAGGCAGTGGACGGTCCCGATCATGCGGTGGAGACAAGGGAAGTTGGACAGTGCTGGGCTGTGGCACTAGAGGTCATCTGGACGTAGGGGCAGAGATGGGGCAGGGCTGAGGGGAAGGCTGTGAGTTAATCCGGTGAGCTGAGGCAGGGGAAAGCAGCTGGCAGAGACCGAGGCTGGCTCTCTCCAGGTGGAGATGGTCCTGCTGACTGGAACTCTTTTCCTCCTGGAGGAAGGGAGGCCTCTGTCAGCTCTACCACGCTGGAGATGCTTCCTAGAGGTCATGTGACCTGGGGAGCATGGGCAGCCAACCGGGACTACACTCAGTCTATCCTGATTGCCAGAAAGGAGCTGTTGAGAGGGGAGGGAAGCTTGGGCCGGTGTAGCCAAGGAGGCATGGGAAGAGAAGAGGTTGGCCAGGATGTCACACACCTACTGCCAGGCCTATGGGTCCTTCCTTTACTCCCACCCTGGCCCATAGGCATGCCTCATACCCCTGCCTGGGTTTGTTGATGTGTGAATTGAAGTTATCATTAGCAAAGTAGACACCAGGTACCACATACTGAACAGGACCAGTTGTGTGAATGTTGGTGCCCCATGAAATAGGGCCCATCCCTGTCCTCAGGCCTTGAGTCGTCATGGAATGGGCCACTTCCTCCCCACTGAAAACTAGAGCAAAGCCAAGGAAGGTGGAGGGTATCAGAAGCAAAAAGACATAGGCAAGCACCAGAGAGCAGATGCAACTCAGAGGGTGTTAGTGTGGGGACTGTTGAGTACCTACTGTGTGCAGGTTCTGAGAATATTCCCAGGTCTCAAAAAAAGGCAAAGCAGACTCTGTCCTCTCTAAGTCTGAGTGAGTTGGTCACCTGTGGGGAGAGGTGTCCATTTCCCTAGGGATACTCAGGCTTTGTGCCTTAAGGGATTGATAGAGAAAAACAAATGTGACCAAGGGCCGACCCCTTCCCTCAGTGGAGTCTTGCCATAGGCTTTGCATCTGGGGACTTAGTAGGGCTGCCACTGGTTCCTGGTGCCACGGGCTTCTTGGGACACCTGCTGGCAGATCTCACCTGCCAAAGTGGGTTGTGGGTGGCCTTCAAGTTATTCCAGTTTAGGCAAAAACATTCCTGAATCCTAGCAGGGCACATATGGCAACATCTCTTTTGTGTGTGTGCGTGTGCGTGTGTGTTTGTGTTTGTGCTTAGGGACTGGCACATCAGAGGAGAATTTTGGGAGGTCAGTTCTCTCCATCTTGACATGTGAGGATCAAATTCCAGTCTTAAGCTTAGGCTGCAAGTGTTTTTATCTGAGCCATCTCACTGGCTCTCCCTGCCTCTTTAAGAACTGGCACCAAGGAGACAGCTCCTCCAGGAACCGGCTGTGTGACCATGGAGTTACCAAAGTCAATAATGGCAAACACTCACAGGCCATGGGTTGTTGTCCTCAGAGGCTGCCAAGCAGGTGCTCCTGTTACCCCTGCTTCAGGAGAGCTGAATGAGTCAGAGACTCTGCTCTAAGCCAGGGCTCAGCGCTCCATAACGGGCTGCGGGTTTTGTTTTGTTTTATTTGTTTGAGACAGCCCAGCTAAATAGTCCAGGCTGTCCTAGAAATCAGTGTGTAGCCCACGCTAGCCTTGAACTCCTTATCTGTAGCTTCCTGAGTCCTCGGACAGGACCGTGCCACCTGTCTCCAACCTGCTTTTTCAAATTGCTTTTACAGTCGTGCCGCCGTCTCTGTGGGGAGTTATATAGAGTGACGTAGTACTTGCACACGGCCCACACACATCCTCCATATGATTTAAGGCATCTCTAGATGACTTATAATAATACCTAACACAATGCAATTGCTGTATGAGTTGCTGGTATGCTGTGCTGTTTAGGGGATAATGACAACGAAAAAAGTTCACCTGCGTTCAGCGCAGATGCAACCATCTAGGCCTAAGTATGAAACACACACCTGCCAGCAGAATGTTTTTCCTCGCCCTCATTGTCTCCTCCTTCCTCTTCCTCCTCAGGGCTTCAGATACATCCTACTAGTAGTGTACTTGCTGTGTAGCTGAAAGGGACCTTAAGCTTCTACCTTTATTTTTATTTTAATTGCTGTTATTTGATTTGATTGTGGAGGTTGTTTGCTTGTTTGTTTGTTTGAGACAGGGTTTTACTAGTCTCAGCTAGCCTGGAACTCAATATGTAGACCAGGCCGGCCTTGAACTCACAGAGATTCTCTACCTCCAGAGTTCTGGGATCACAGAGGTGTACCACAGTTTTTTTGTTTTTGTTTTGTTTTGTTTTGTTTGTTATTTTAAGAGTCTCAGTAGGCCAGGCTGGCCCCATATTAATGGCCATCCTGAACCAACTCCCTGAGTTTTAAGAGTACAGGTAGGTCCCCATGCCCACCATCCTCCATTAACCTTCAAAACAATTTTTTAAAATAAGGCAAACTTGAAAAGAATATCTTTTTCTTTATAGTTTTAAAAAATTCTTGGCGGGGCGGTGGTGGCACACGCCTTTAATCCCAGCACTTGGGAGGCAGAAGCAGGCAGATTTCTGAGTTCGAGGCCAGCCTGGTCTACAGAGTGAGTTCCATGACAGCCAGGGCTACACAGAGAAACCCTGTCTCGAAAAAAAAAATTCTTTACAATTTTTTTGCACACATCTTGGTCATATTAATTCCTAACTCTCCCCCAGACATCCCCTATACTCCTCGCCTCCTGGCTTCATGTCCTTTGCTTGGGTTTTCTTGGGTTTTGGTTTTGGTTTGTGCCTTGAATCAGTGCTGCCTGCTGAAATGGGCCTAATCCTGTGGGCTTAACTGTGTGCAGGTGACCATTGCTGCCCTGGGTTCATGAGTTCAGGAATGCAATGGCTGTGTCATGTCCAGGGGACAGTGTCTCACAGCACTTCTCCTAGCTCTTACATCCTACAGTGCTCCCCAAGCTCCTCCCAGCTCTTACACCCTACAGTGCACCCTCCTGAGCCTTGGGAGAAGGAGGATAAAGCCAACTTAAATAAGGGTGTGTGTGTGTGTGTGTGTGTGTGTGTGTGTGTGTGTGTGTGTGTGTGTATGTAAATCAAAGGACAACTTGCAGAGGTCAGTTCTCTCCTTCTGCCATGTGGGTTCGAGGAATGGATCAGGTCAGCAGGCTTGTTGACCAGCACCCTTATCTGCTGAGCAGTCTCACCAACCCTCCGAATGTTTCCAGTCCATTGTTCCTTGGGCCCTCCTGTGAAGGTACTATGACACACAGCCAACAGCACAAGTGGCTGTGCAGGTTCCTAACAGCGGCTCACGTCCTTGAAATCCGGGATGACACAGGAGACAAGGCTCTGAGAAGCAGTGCTTGGAAACTATTCTGAACCTCCCTGTGCCTCTGCCTCCCCACTTGTGATTATGAATGCCAACCACAGACCAGTCAGGATTGAGTGAAATAACGCAGTTAGAGTGCCCAGGCAGGCACTGTGTTCCTTAGGGCGACTGGCCAGTCTGCTGCCACCAGCACTGGCACTGGGGCATGTGCAGTCTGTGCCGGGCCAGTGTGGGCCCCTGGAAGGGAGAATCCAATGGTGTCGGGCCTGGGAAGGGATTTGTAAAGTATGGAGCACTGTGCTCAGGTGAATAGATATGTTCATTCCTTACTCTGCCTGACTTTCTGTTGTGAGGTGGTTTTGTGTGTGTGTGTGTGTGTGTGTGTGTGCGCGCGCGCGCGCGCGCGCGCGTGCATGTGTGCATGTATGTGTGTAGGCCACAGGTTGTATTGGGAGTCTCCTCAATCACTCTTCCACCTTATTTTTTGAGACAAGGTCTCTCATTGAACCTACAATTCCCTCATTTGGCTAGACTAGGTGGCCAGCAAGCCCCAGGGGTCGTCCTAACCCTGCTTTCCCAGCAGGTTGCAGGTGCCCACGGCTATGCCTGGCTCTTTACATGAGTTCTGGAGATCCAAACTCAGGTCCTTATGCTTGCACAGCAAGCACTTGATAGATTGAACTATCTCCCCAGTAAACCCTTTCCATGTACTGGAAGCTGAGCTAACTCAGCCCTCAGGCTGCCCCAAGGGCCCCCAGATTCCACAGCAAGGAAGGCCAGGAGGAAACCTTCCCACCACCACGGAAGGCCAGGCTTTCTCTTGATAGAAGATCGTAGACAGCAAAGTCATTTGTTGTTTAGGCTACACCCATACCTTGCAATGTCAGCATTTGGGCGCACACAGTAAGACCCACCACCTACCTACACTATCCTTCCCCAAATAAGTGCCACACCCTTTATGATCCAGATAGAAGAAGAAATGCCCAGTTCCCCTCTGGGTATCTCACACACATCCATTAGCCAGCCTTTCTCCAGGAACCTACTGCAAGACCATCTCCTGCTCCTTGCCTGCTTCTGACCTCTGTCTTTTACAAGTTCCCTGCTTACTTTTCTGCAGCCTGCAGTGCACATTGTCCCCATTACTTGACCCCAGCATTCATGTCCCTCTGCATACTGTGAGGCTGAGGGCAGAGTACATGGACTTGTGACCTTCCACTTCACGCTCAGGGCTTCCGCTCATTTCCCTGTATGGAAGTGCACTAGGCCCACTGTGTGGCCGGTGTGTGTGTGCCTGACTTCTGCTTGTGTGTACTCCAGCTGTCCCTCCCCCTGCAGACCTAAATTACACTTCTCCTGGCATAAATCCAGACCTGACTCGGGTGTGTGGGTGACTGCAAAATAAATGTTGATTCCAGTGCTGGCTTGGCTTGGAGAAGCAGCACCGTCAGGGGATGTACAAGGATGGAGGCCCCGGGGTGAGTCACGCAGGCTTACTGGAGAAGAGGGAGGGGAGGGCTCCAGGCCAGGCCACACTCCTCGCCTGCCCTTCAACCTCAGAGCTTCTCCGTCAGCAGCTATTCTATACCCTTTCCTTTTTTCTCTCCACCATGTGCCTCCAGCCTGTGACAGCCCTTGTGCCAGCTGCATCTATCTTAGTGATGGCTTTCTAATCACCCGTCACCAAGCCTCCCCACCCACCTTCCCATGGTGCACCCCACATCAGTCTCCTTTATCCAGTGGGCTTCAGTTCCACCTCCTGGCTACCCTAGAAAATACATATCATGTCCTATGCTATAGGTCGGGTGATGAGGCCCACACAAGCCAGCATGGCAGGAAGAGGTAACTTCCGTCCAATTCTGCAGCTTAGGTCTGTTGTCTCCCATAGAGCTGGTTCACAAGGAAAACCATTCCTAATCCCCTAAATGGTGAGGGGGGGGGGTTACCTGGTGGTATCCCATTCTCTCATCTCTGTCTGATATTTTGCACTTCAGTTTTTGTGGCTTTTAATCTTGCCTCTATGAAGCTGTGGGGTCCCTGCTATTGAAGGTGTTTGTGACCTGCCAGGCACCTGTGTGGCCCTTAGCATAGATAATGACATAGGCCTGGCTGAAAGCAGTGGCTCCCATCCCTGAGTCTTCCCCACACACAAGTCTCAACTGCATTCTCTCACTGCTTTCTTTTTCTTTTTTTTTTTTCTTTCTCTCCCCCCCCCACCCCCCCAGACAGGGTTTCTCTGTGTAGCCCTGGCTGTCCTGGAACTCACTCTGTAGACCAGGCTGACTTCGAACTCAGAAATCCACCTGCCTCTGCCTCCCAAGTGCTGGGATTAAAGGCCAGCGCCACCACCGCCCGGCCACTGCTTTCATTTAAAAGCATAGGCATGAGGTTAGACCTGGCCACCACTTAACCCATGGTCCTCAGCCAGGTTGCTCAGCTCCTCTCTGCCTCCTTCCCTCCTGTGAGACGGGCTCACAGCTCTGCCCAGCTCTTGCTTCTCTTTTTGCTTTTCCTGTCCTGACTTTTATTTTTTGGAGAGCAGGTCTTGTTGCAGAGTCCTGGCTGGCCTGAAATCCGTAGCCCAGGCTAGCCTTGAGCTTGCAGCAGTCCTCTCGCTCCAACTTCCAGAGTGCTGGGATGATAGGTGTGTGCCATAATGCCCGCTTGTAGATGGGGTTTTGTTAGCAAGGTGCCATTCTCTACATCCATGATCTCAGAAGCTAAACGTCTGGCCTCAGTCCGTGGTAGCTTCCTTCCCTGGCACTGTCCTGGTTACAGACAAGGAAGGAATCACCCGCAGGAGCTTGAACCTCCTGCCAGAGGATGCACAGCTCACCTCCTGTTCATCTTCAGAGGGAGGCCCTGGCCTTCCAGGCTCCTCCCAGAACTCCTCCCCTGACTTCTCTGGGCCCCTATCACTTGCTGCATCCTGGAAAGAACCTTGTTAACTACACTGGCAGGACAGACAGAAAAGGACCCTTCTGGGCCTTGGGAGCCCAGGACCCAGAGGCTGAAAGGTCCCCACCACCTCCTTGCTACACAGTGTTTCTTAGCTGCTGCCAGGTCTCTCATAGCCTTTGGGCCCCTTCATCCTACTCCACGTCACCAGGAGACTTGAAACTATTTCTACCGACCTAGCTATACCGAGTTGCTTTGAGACCCTGGGGCCAGCGACATAATCGGCTTGCTTTCTTTTCTGTGGTAAATCCGTTCCTGGACTTGTTTCTGGTCACTGCAGATTAAACACAGCAGTGCAGTGTCCTGGAGGAGGCTGGGCTGGGGCTGCTGTGTCATGAAGTGCAGGGAAAAGTGGGGTCTATGAGGAAGAGCATAGTTAATAGGCTCAAGCCTGTCTGCACGAACTCAAACAGCAGCCTCTGCCCTCAGTTTGTCTGTCTGTAAAAGAAAAACACAAATGTCCATGTCCCTGCCTGGCCCCTCCTAGGATCTCAGTCTGTGGGAGCTGGAAGGATACTGGGAAGAAGGTCCTCAACCCTGCCATCCCTCAGGAAAAGAACCCAAGACATCCTGCATGCCAGGCAAGTGTCCCACTACTAGGCCACATCCCTAAAAAAAGTAAAGCTTGAAGAATTGATGATTTCTGTCACTTATTTGTAGGGAAGAGAGCTGAGACCATCGAGGACCCAGTTCTTAAGGCAGGGTGGACCTAGGACAGAGGCCTCTGGGCTGTCATACGGTTCGGCTGGGGCTTCCCTAAAAACAGTGAATTCCTACCTTGGGCAGCATCGTGGGCAATTCTGGGCCTTGCTCTGTCTCGAGGGTACTTCAGGCTACTCAAGGGGGCATCTCCCAGCAAGCCCCACCCCCAACTGTGCTTTCTTCTTTACACTGCTGAAATCAAAGGAGAATCCTCAAGGGAGGCAGAAGTTCCCTTGGAGGCTCCCTTCCTCCTTGCAGTCCTGGGTCCTTGACCCTTCAGCTCAAGGAAAAGGTGGCTGGGACGGAACTGGAAGAGCCAAATGAACTAGAGTTTCTTTTTCTTTTTTTTATTTTTAAGCAAGAGATAGAAGTCACTCTGAGATGACAGGGGAACATTGGGGGAGATAAAAGGAGAGCAAATGGGAGCAGGAGGCCAGAAGCAACGGACATGGGGGAGAGAGCTGGACTCTACCCTGCGATGGCGGGAGAGATGAAAGAGGAGAAAGAGATGAGATGGGAACGCAAGACCGAGTGGCAGAGCAGAGCGGAGGATGGGGTTGCCATGGAAACAGAAGAGGGAGGAATGGAGGGAGAGGAAGACTGGATGGAGAAGGCAGAGGACTCTGCTGAGGAGGGGCCGGACAGGAGGCTAGATGAAGAGAAAGGGGAGCCATGAGAGGTCCCTTGGTCTTGATGGGCTGGCAAAGGAGGGGAAATGTGAGATCTGTCCTGTCCAGACTTGAGTGGAGAGACCCTTGGGAGCCTGCTTCACCCTGCCCACAGGGACTGCCTTAGATTCTGAATCTGTAGGTTGGAAATGCTGTTCCTTCACTCCCAGAGAAGTGCTCACTTGTACTCATCATCGAAGGGCCCGACAAAGTTCAAAGCCAGCCAGAGTCATCTGTGGTTCTTTTCTTCGCCCCTTGCACTTGTGAGCCAAACTTTTGTTTATACATATTACATTAAGCTGGGGGTCTTAGGGTCCAGCACAGACAGCATCCTTGTTGGGGAGACCATATATGTGCTTTTTTGCTTCTAGAAAGAAGGACCGACTGATGAGGCCTTCCAAATACAGGAGGCTGGCTGTACCTCCCCTTGGGAAGAGGAACTGGTCCTACCACTCAGGGAAAGGGAGGCCAGGCTGGGGTGGTCTACGTGGCAGCTTTCCGAGTTGTGTTCTTCTTCCTTTCTGAGCAGCAGCCTCTTCTTCCTTTAGCCTCTGTTCTCACAAAGTGCGGCTGGGGTGCTGGGGTGAGCAAATGGGCCATGTGTCCACCCCTGGAAAGTGTTGTCTAACTGGGATCTAACTAGGCCAGTTATCGTCCTGATAAATAGATCAATAACAAGTCTTTAAAAATTATGATGAAGTCCAAGAAGGAAGAGGAGTTTTAGGTTGTTGGTTTTTTTGTTGTTTGTTTGTTTGTTTGTTTTTTAGTTTTTTTCGAGACAGGGTTTCTCTGTGTAGCCTTGGCTGTCCTAGAACTCATTCTGTAGACCTCGAACCCAGAACCCAGGGGCTGCCCTCCAACTTCTGGGAGCCAGGTTTGCAGATGTGGAGTATCATTCGTTCATTCATTCATTCATTTTTTTTTAAATGTGTGTGCCTGGTGCCTGGAGGCTAGAAGGCAGCATCGGATCCCCTAGAACTGAGTTACAGACAGTTGCAAGCCATCTTGCAGGTGTTGGGAATCAAGGTCTGTTGGAAGAGCAGCTGCTGCTGTTACCCACTGAGCCACCTCCAGCCCCTATTCATTTATTCTTGATGCCTGGGTAATGAACACTTCTTCCTGACAGAGAAGTTAGCATGGGCAAAGGCCCTAGTCACTAACCATCAAGCGTGAGAGGGGCTGAGGGCCAGCAGGAAAACTAAGAACAGACTTGGACAGCAGGCTGAAGCATCTGGGCTGGGGAGACCTGCAGTTCAGCCTTGCTTTTCTACCCGTGGCTCCTCCCTTTGTGGCTTCAGTGGCCTTATGTAAAAGGAGGTAGTTGAGGAGGAGGAGGAGGAGGAGCAGCTGCTGCTGCTGGTGGTGGTTGTGGTGCAAACCTGTAATCCTAGCACTTGGGAGGGCTGAGTGAGTAGGATTCGATGGTTGTCGAGGGAGGTCTGAGCGGTGAGTGGTTTGTGCTCAGGAGGATGAGGCGAGATGATCCCTTGAGTCCACAGTTCTAGACCAGTCTCAGTAAGACATTGTCCAAACAGAGCAGGAACTGATATATATCAGACCTTTGTGTGCTCTGTGGCCCAGCTCCCATCTAATGTGTGGAGTTGGACATCTGGAAAGGGGAAGCTGAGGAGGAGAGACTACAGCTATATTTCCGCTGGGCCTCCATGCTGTGGGTGGCCCGTGGCTGACAGAAACAAGACTGTGGCAAGGAACCGAAGGTTTGCACAAGCTTTGGGCTTTCACTTCCTCTTCTCTGAGGACAGATATGAGCGCTTTACCTTTGAGTCTACTGTGTGAACAACAGGAGGAAGCCAAGAGGGAGGTTTGCTACCAGGTGAATTCCCAGGAGTGCCAGGAACTTGCTTCCCTTTCTGGCTACCTAGACTGCTCCACCCTGGGGCCTACCCCTCCTCCCAGTATCACAGCTGATACCAGGCCACATGTTCTGGAGGTCTGAGTGCTAAACCCTAACTCCTCCCTCTTGTTCCCTGAGAGCCTATCCCTCCCACAAGAGGCCATCCCTCCTGCCCTCACAGATCTCAGGCTCCACCTGCTATCTACACTAGCAGCAGCTGGGAGGCGCTTGGTAAATGAGTGTCAGTTCAGTTGGTTCCACTGGAGAAGTGGAGCCCAAAGCCTGAGTAGCCTCATGATTCATGGCCAAGAAAAAGGAGCCCAAGGGCAAACTGGGCCTCCCAGTATCAGCCCTGGTTACTGCTCAGGTAGCACTGGGAGCTGAGTCCTCTTGGGCCCTCAGGAAATAATCACCAGATTAAGTCAGTTGTAGTTAGTGGGCATAAGAGGCCTGCAGAACGAACACCCCTGACTTTTTTTATTTTTTGTAACTCACTATGTGACCAGGCTGGCCTTGAACTCAGTGCTGGGATTAAAGGCATGGGAAACTTCCTCCTCCTTTCCCTTAAGCACGGGTATGAGGGGGGGTCTCCGTTGGAAGATAGGAACTGCTAGAGCCCTGTGTAATAAGGGGAGGCTCTGTAATGAGGGGACCCTGTGTGGCAGGCAGGTAGGATGTGGGCTGTAGGTTTTCATAACCCTGAGATTCCAAGTAGGCCTTCTTGTCTGTTTTATAGATGGGGTCAGTGAGACCCCCCAAGGTATCAGGTGACTTGCCCATGGTCCCTGAGTTTGTATCAGTCCTCAGAGGAGCTGTAGAACGGAGACAAAAGCATTTTTTGGAGTGACAGTGAGAAGCCTGGGGCCCTTTTTGGGGTGGAGAAGCCTGCTGCTGGGTCTCAAAGGGGAGACTTTGCTCCCTCCCCAGGATCAGGCCTGACCCTCTGGCCCAGAGGTGATGCTGAGCCCTGGGAAATAGGGCAGCCCTGGGCTTCTGTGTCTCTCTGGGTCCCCTCCCCCTCTGGGCCTTTGTTTCTTGTCCTCCACAGCCTCTTTCTCTTTTTCTCCCTCCCCCTCGATCTCACTCCTCTTCTACCCCCTCCTCCCTCCCCTCCTCCTTCCTCCCTCCCTCCTCCCTCTCCTTTTCTTCTTTCCCTTAGCCCACTCCCTGCATTACTGCACTCTGGCAACTACTCTTTATCCATGCCTTTAACATTTACTTTCTCCACACCCTGGGGAGAGGAGAGGCCAGATGAGAAGTGGGAGGAGCTTTCCAGAGGTACCACACTAATGGATGCCCCCATCATTCGCCACACAGTTTGGAAGAACACAGGGCCCTTCAAGCTTTTTTTTTTTTTTTTCTCTTGGACACCGTCACAAGCTTTGGTTGAGTCTCCAGCACAAGTGATAAAGGAAGGCCTTGCCTTGAGAAGGCAGGTGCCATAGGGGCCCCTGGGGGCCTGCAGCATCCCCATGCCACAGTGATGCAGTCCTCTGTGGACTCTTCTGCCTTGAGCAGTCTGGGTCAGGGCATCAAACAGAAGGGCCTATGAGAAGGAGTCAGGGGACTTGGGGACAACTAAGCCAAAAGGCTGGTGGAAGAGGATGAAAAGGACACTGGACTAGAGACCACCTCCCCCATACTTATGTCTAAACATCAGACCAACAGGCAGAGTGGCAAGTCACTTAGAATCTGCCCTTCTCTCCTCTCTGTCAACAGCCCTTTCTGCATACACATAACACACACTTGGGCAGACACAATGCATACTCATGTGTGCACAGTCTACATGGTGACCCCGAGAGACCAGACCACAAAAACATAGAGCTCAGCCCCTGAGCTGCAGGCTGCAGGCTTCTGCTGGCCCCAGGTAGCCTTGGGCAGCTCCTGCCCTATGCTATGATGTTGCCTCCGGATTTGGCAGCCTTGGAACTGTTGTCCCTCTGGGTGCTAGTGATGCTTGGTGTGACCCAGCTCTGCCCTGCTCATTAAGAACCCCTGTCACTGGGGCTTAGACACCATTCCTTGGCTGTGGAGTCAGGTTGCTTTGGGGTTAAATGGGGCCTGGAGCCCCGAGTCATGAGCCAGGTCTGTGGCTCATGATTGACAGCTCTTAGACCCCCACCCTTGGCCCTCAAAGAGTACTGACTCTGTGTGAGCTTCCTTTGACAGCCAGAACAGACAACAGACAAAACCACCTGTTCCTAGGGGATGACTAGGCCCAGATAGCCTGGGTGAGACGTGGTTTGCATCCTGTACATGTGACACGAAGGAGTGGCTTCTTGCTGGAGGGGCCCCAGTTTGCATGGTTAATTGAGGACAACTACAAGGACTTCTCTTGTAGTTGGGTAGCAGACCCACACTCATGTTCCTCCCTCAAGCAGGGTTGGCCAGTGATCGGTGGTCACACTCTTGTCTGCGTGTGAAGTAGGCCCTGTGCACCATTCTCTTGGGGTTGTGGGAGGGTGGGGGGTGTAGCAACTGGACTTCTGAGGAAAGCCACTCCGTCTCATCTTGTGTCTGTTTCAAGTCAGCAAGCCTCCATAGGAGTGAGATGAAGAAACTGAGCTTTGAGACTCGGTGGGACATGACAGGCTTAGCGCTGACCTCAGCACTCAACCCAAATTCTTGTTACTGTTAACTCTTTTTTGTTTGTTTGTTTTGTCTGCTCAAAACTCACTATGTCGCTGAAGATGACTTTGAACTCCTGAACTTAGTCCACCTTCTAAGCGCTGGGACTACAGTGTGCTATCATACCCGGCTCCCAGTGCCAAGTTCTAAGCACAAGCTCTGCCATGATTGGCCGCCACCACCCCCGCCCCCCATGGGTTCTGCCTTGTGGGAAGTCTAAAAAATTTGCTGAGTGTATTGTTTGCTCAAAGCGACTGAGCTGCTTGCTGCCTGTGCTGTGTCTGGGACTGGCTGGTATGGCAGGCAGTGACATTCTCCAGCTTATTTAGGAAAGCTGCCTCTGGCTAGTGGGCACTGGACATAGCTGTGAAGGAGCCAGCAAGTCTCCTACTGTAGGCTCCATGGGGACAGAGTCCCTGTCTTGCTCACCTTCTACCCAGCTGGGATTTATATATATATTATATATATAAATAATAATATATATATAATATATATATATAATGAGTTCTTAGTTCTTGACAGCTATCTTTGCCATCATCAAAGCTTTGCTGAATTTGGGCCCCAAGGATAAAAAGTTTTGCAGCCCTGAGATGACTGTCTTCTTTCTGGGGAATCCAGGATGATAAAGCTGTCTATCTTTGCTCTCACTCAGGGCTTTGTAATTAACTAAGATCCTTGTCCTCCTACAGCGTGTTCTTGGGGAATCCCATGCCTTCCTTCTGTACTTTCATTCCTTGTTCAGATGGAGAAACTGAGGCACAGAAGTGACCTTTTTGTAACCAATTACAAGGGACTGAAATAGGGGATCCTAGTCAAGTGAAGCCAGCATGGCGACAAGGGTGGCCAGAAGTGAATTTAGCCCCCCTGGACAGTTGCAGATGGATCCTGAAGCTCCGGGCAGGACTCCTGTGTGACCCCTTCACCAGAACCCTGCTCTCAGCTTAATAGTTTAATCTTTCATGTCTGTTGCAAGGAGGCCGGATTCCTGTCTGGGGTATTTTTAGCCAGCCTCAGGAAGAGGAAGCTCCACTGACTGCTGGGGGGAGGGCAGCACCAGGCCTGGACTGATTTCCTGAGGAAGGGCTGTCCACTGGCCATGTGCCGGATGCTGGCCCTAGGAATAAGGCAGGCCGGAGCCACCCCACAAGTGTCCTTCCTCTTTCTGGAGTGTGTCAGGAACTGAGCCAGGGCAGGGCGTGGGGACGTGAATATCTGAAGCCCAGGAGGAGGCACCCACAGCACAGCACAGGCATGCCATTGGTGTGCTGTAGTCCTGGGGAAGCTGGCACCGGCACAGGAAGCTGGCGGCAGAGCACCCAAGCCATGCTGAGGAAGGCATCTTGTTCAAAGCTGGGGCTCGAAGTGCTTGTGAAGCCAAGGGAAAGGAGAACACCTTTGCTGGTTCTACAACTGGAGGGGGATCCAGTGGTATTGATTACATGAACCTGTTAGATCAGAGAGTACAACCAGGAGCCTGGGATCCAGTTTTTAACACATCAGACGGTGGTCTCACAAGCCATAGCTCCAGTGTCGGCTAAAGCTATCTTTTTATCAGTATATTTGAATATATGTGCATGTGGCATTTAGTTAATTAGAGAAAACAATGGCTTGTGCGATAGATAGATAGTTTAGTATCAGGGCTGACTGACAGCCCATGTTTGAAGCCAATCTCAGAGCCTAATTTATTTTTGCATGTTGTATTGTTTCTATTCTGTATATATATTTTTAAATCCCCATTCATGCAGCCACACTATCACTGATGGTAACAATTGTTTAACACCTCACAGTGCATTCCCAGGGTCTGTGCAAAATTAATTACTCTGGCAGCACCGCCAGTGGGACTTTTGGCGTGTTAGAAATGTGGCAGATTATATTTTGAGTAGGTGGGTTTTTTTTTTAATCAGTTCTTAAAATAACAGAGTAATTAATTTTTAAAACAGAAGGGCTGGGGCTATAGCTCAGTGGAAGAGTGCTTGCCTAGCATGCTCAAAGCCCTGGGTCCAATCCCCAGCTCTGCAAAAGAGAAAATAAAAGGCTATTCAACTTCATTCATAAATCACGGGGTGTGGAGGCACATAACTAACTGTAATTGCAGCATTCAGGGAGCTAAGGCTGTAAAGATAGCAAATTCCAGGCTAGCCTCTGCTACATATTGAGATCCTGTTTTGTTTTGTTTTTAAAAAGAAGAGTAGAGTCTTATTAGCGCATTTTGAAACAGATTTCTGAGGGTACCATGAAGACCCTTGTGAGACCCAGTTTAAGAACCCACTGGGCATGGATTAGGGAGGTAGCCCTGTGGGTAAAGTGCTTGCTGCACAAACCTGAGGGTGGTCCAGGCAGACAAACCTCTAACCCCAGAGCTGGAAGGCAGAGTCAGGAGAATCCAGATTCACTTAGAGACCATATCTTTAAAAAAAAAAAAAAAATCCCACCCTTGACCTCCACACAGGCTTGCACATGGCCATTTGTGCACTTACCATACACCTGTACACGAATCACTGGGCAGATGAATGTGGAGCATGGGGGCTTGGGGGAGGTGTAGGCAAGAGGATAATGAGTTCTAGACCAGCTACAACTACATAGTGAGACCCTGTCTCAAAGAAAAAGAATTACAGATGAAATCAACCCTCCTTCCTTGGGCAAACGGGGTGGGGGGGGTGGGGGGGTAGGTGAAGCTCACTCAGAGCCTCTCAGAGAGATGGAGGTGATGGCTAGATACACAGAGGTGGTCATTGCTCCCCATATTACAAGCATATCTTGTTCTTAAGGCAGGGGCCATGACATCAGGGCCATGCACATCCCCAAATTATCTGGACCCTTGTCCTTGATAAGTCTGGTGCCCACTAAGCATGGGACTAGCAGTATTAACCCTTCCTTTTCTCTTATAGAAATGCCCTCGTAGCCAGACGCCACGGGATGGAGGGCTTCATGGACTCAGGGACACAGACGGACGCTGTGGTGGTGCTGTCCTTGGCTCAGGCTGCTGTGCTGGGCCTGGTCTCAGAAAATGAGCTCTTTGGAGCAACCATAAGTGCTGAGGCCTTCTACCCAGACCTAGGGCCAGAACTGACTGGGACAGCCATGGGGGAGCCGGGACCACCAGGGCCCGACATCTATCAGCTGGCCTGTAATGGGCGGACCCTGGAAGAGCCCCCAGAAGAGGAGGTGCTGGAGGTAGAGGCAGCCTTTGAGAAGCACACGCGGAGGAAGACACGGCCCCCTGTGAGGCTGGTACCCAAGGTCAAGTTTGAGAAGGCAGAAGAGGAAGAGGAACAGGAGGTGTATGAGGTGTCTGTGCCTGGTGATGACAAAGACTCGGACCCTGTAGAGGCCCCTGCCGAGGTGGCCAGCGGCGGCTGCGAGGCCCTGGTGCAGAGCAGTGCCGTCAAGATGATTGACCTCAGCGCCTTCAGCCGCAAGCCCCGGACACTCCGGCACTTGCCCAGAACTCCAAGGCCAGAGCTGGACATGGCCCCATTCGATCCTCCTTTCCCAGACCCAGCCCGGGATGGCTTTCCCGAGCCCAGCATGGCACTACCTGGACCAGAGACTTTACCCACTGAATGTAGTTTTGAGCCACCCCACCTGGCCCCCCTGAGCAATCCTGAGCCTCCCAACATGACGTCGACTGAACTCGTCAAACCAGAGCAGGGCTTCGTGTGGCAGGAGTCCAGCGAGTTCGAGGCTGACACGGCGGGCTCTACAGTGGAGCGCCACAAGAAGGCACAGCTGGACCGGCTGGACATCAACGTGCAGATTGATGACTCCTACCTAGTGGAGGCGGGCGACCGCCAGAAACGCTGGCAGTGTCGCATGTGCGAGAAGTCCTACACATCTAAGTATAACCTGGTGACGCACATCCTGGGCCACAACGGCATCAAGCCACATTCGTGTCCCCACTGCAGCAAGCTCTTCAAGCAGCCCAGCCACCTGCAGACGCACCTGCTGACGCACCAGGGCACTCGGCCCCACAAGTGCCAGGTGTGCCACAAGGCCTTCACTCAGACCAGCCACCTCAAACGCCACATGCTGCTGCACTCGGAGGTGAAGCCCTACAGCTGTCACTTCTGTGGCCGCGGCTTCGCCTACCCTAGCGAGCTCAAGGCCCACGAGGTGAAGCACGAGAGTGGTCGCTGCCATGTCTGTGTCGAATGCGGCCTAGACTTCTCCACCCTGACCCAGCTCAAGCGTCACCTGGCCTCTCACCAGGGCCCCACCCTCTACCAGTGCCTCGAGTGTGACAAGTCCTTCCACTACCGCAGCCAGCTACAAAACCACATGCTCAAGCACCAGAATGTGCGGCCCTTCGTGTGCACTGAATGTGGCATGGAGTTCAGCCAGATCCATCACCTCAAGCAGCATTCCCTCACCCACAAGGTAAGACCACCAGCCATGGCTATCCTCCATGCCACTTTCTTTCCAACATACCCCAAAGCCCCGGATGTATTATTTAGGTGTAGTACACAGGTAAAGTCTTTTTTTTTTAAGATGTATTTTTTATTTTATGTGTGTGAGTATGCACTGCAGTGTGTGCCTGGTTCCCTTGGAGGCCAGAAGAGGGCATCAGATCCCCTGGAATTGGAGTTACAGGGGTTATAAGCTGCCACGCGAGTGCTTGTGTTCTGAGGCCTGGGGAGATGTTAGGAGTGTAAAGTCCTTGTGCAAACATGAGGACCTGAGTTCAGGTTCCCAGCACACCTGTAAAAGCTGGGTGTGTGGGCATGCAGAGCCCACCTGTGGGGAGAGGAGACAGGTTGCTCCTGCTGGCTCACTAGCCAGATGACAAAGCCAAAACAGTGAGTTCCGGAAGGCTCAGGGGATAAGGGGGAGAAACAATCGAGAAGAGTTCCCAGCATCAGCCTCTGGTCTCTAGCTGTGCTTGCACCTGGGCAGTTGCACCCCCACACACATGTACACAGCATGTACCACAGAGAGAGGGGGTGGGAGGGAACAGAGGGCGGGAGAGAGAGGGAGGAAGGGAGAGAGAGAGAGAAAGAGAGAGAGGGAGAGAGAAGGAGGGAGAGGAGGGAGGGAGGGAGGGACGGAGGGAGGATGAATTTAAAAGACTTTTGTGTGAAATGTTGAAATGTTTGTGGACTCAAATGTTTCTGAGGCCCTAGAGAGCCATGGTAGATGCTATGACCACAAAAGTTTATCAAAATCTTTGATTCCCCTTCAGCAAAATGTAACTGTATAATATAATATATGATCTATATAATATAATAATATAATCTATATGATTAGGAGAAGGATAGATGGGGCTGGGGAAAGCTGGCAAGATGACTCAGCAGGTAAAGGCACTTGCTGCCAGGCCTGAGAAACCTGAGTCTGATCCTCGGGACCCACATGGTGAAAGGAGCCAATTCCTATTAGTTGCCACTTGAGACACACGCAGACAATAAGGAAATGTAAAAGATGGGGCCACGGATGCATAAGGACCTGAGGTCAACCTGTGTCAGATGCTAGGCATGCTGGCATATGTTTATAATCTCAGTGCAGGAGAAGTAGGTGAATCCTTGGGAGGTTTCTAGCCTAATCAGGTGAGCTCCAGGCTCCCATGGGACAGTTCCTGAGGAGCAACCCCTGAGGCTGACCTGGCCTCCACACATACATGTGCAGCTATGTGTACTTGCACACACATGATCACACATGCACACAAAAAGGAAAGGGGGCTGGAGAGACAGCTCAGCAGTATAGTGACTCCAGGCCTGGTTCTCTGCTTCCACATACAGCAGCTGCCAACTTCCTGGAATCCAGGAACCCAGGGGACCCAGTGCCCTCTCACGGCCTCTGCTTTTACCAGCTTACACCTGCTATACAGACATCCACACAGCTACAGCACATGCACACAAAATGAATATGTATACCTTAAAATGTACAAGGGGCAGGCAGCGTTTACCTGAGCAAAGTAATTTGTGAAGACGGGCCCTTGAGCGGCCGTGTTCTTGTGTACCAGGTTGCTAGATCCAGCCTTAATCCATCTTCCTCTTCGGAAGCTCCTGGTGCCAGGTCATGAGTTCCCTTCCCCTTACCTTTCACCCATCCCCATCTCCCTCCCAGGAAGGTGGAATGGAGCCTCTGAGACCTAGCTATCCATCCTAGCAGTTGGCTGACCCACAGATTCCTTCAAACTTAACCTTTCAAGGCTGTGAATTGTCCTCCACTGTGTGGTGACCTATGAGACACCTATAGTGTCACAGTAGACACTACAGTGAGCCTTCCAGGCCAGGAACCCAACTTTCTCCGGCCTAGACTTCTGCAGAACTTTTCTGCTAGTGCTGGGACCATTGGCAAGGCCTGACCTGTCAGTTGTAGTGACTGCTAAATGTATAATGTTAAGAGAGATTAAGACACTGAACCTGGGTTCATCAATAAAACTGTGTGATTGATTATTAATGTCTGCAAGGGTAGGAGTGAGGGATGCTGGGTAGCTGTGTATTTGCCATCTTCCTCTACTTGGAGACTTCGAGATCCTTACCATACTAAAGTGCCAAGAGGCCCCAAAGGTGTCTGTGTCAGTGCCTTAATTTGTACCCCATGCACACCTGTGCTTACAACTCTTGAATAGGGCCCCCTGGTGGTCATGTGGCCTGCCCTGTCACAAGGATAAAGAGGATGTATAACAAAAAGAGCACCTGGCTGCAAAAGAATAGACACGGGGTCTGTTAAAGCATCATAAATACCCTGGGTTCAGTCAACAGCGCGCACACAAAAACTCATAATGCAGACATGTTATATATTAAGTAGTTGAGACAGCAGCTGTGACCGCATCTGTCCTGGTGAGATACTCTTCAGCAAGAGAATATCAACTGCCCAGCTGTGACCCCGCCTTCTCTCCCAGCATCCCCTGTGCACACAGCTCCCCATTCCTGTGCTGAGTGCTGAGCCATAGTCATGCAACAGTCCTGACCAAACAGTTTGCTCTGGAGCCGGTGTCTCCTGGGACTGAGTGTCTGTGACAAGAATCAGCTGGGAGGTCTAGCAAATCTAAAAACTCCTGGGCCATCCTCACCCCATTGAATGAGCCTCTGAGCCTCTTTAGGGAGGGGCCTTGGCCTGTCTGCTAGACAACAGCTATAGGTGGCTCCATACCTTTAGAAGGTTTCACACTTCACAATTTTGTTGTTGTTTTTCAAGATAGAAGGTTTCACACTTCACAATTTTGTTGTTTTTCAAGAAAAATTTTGTTTTTCTCTGTGTAGCCTTGGCTGTCCTAGAACTTTCTCTGTAGATGAGGCTGGCCTTGAACTCACAGAGATCTGCCTGCCTCTGCCTCCTGAGTGCAGGATTAAAAGCATGTGCCACCACCACCACATAGCTGCAACTCATAACTTTATGCATACTTGACTGTTATTTTTCCTCAGGTGCACAAAGGTTTTTATTCTTCTGAGTGTTGGTGATTGAACTCAGGACATGACTTTGTTAGATAAGCTCTTTACTGCTGAGAGAGACTCCCAGCTCTCCCTCTCCCCTCTCTTTTGAGACAGAGTCCCTAGCTGGTCTCAGATCTGTCTGCTTGTGCCCCTATATCCAACTTTTACATTTTATTTATTATTACATGTAGAAATGTTTTGCTTGTGTGCATGTGTGCACACACACACACACATGGAAGGTAGAAAGGGAGGCAGAGCTCCTCGGACTGGAGTTACAGATGGTTGTGAACCACCATGTGAGTGGTGGGAACTGAACTAAGAACCTCTGGAAGAGCAATGAGTGCTCTTAACCACTGAGCCATTTCACTCCATCCAACTCTGGCTTTTATTGATAAGTTGTGCTGGCCTTGAATCAGATCTGCTTGCACACCAACTTGGCAGGCAGTTTGTCTGCCTTATCCTGGAAGGTAGCTTGGAACAGTAGACCAGCCAGTGGTGCTTGCCACCAAACCTAATAACCTGAGTTTGCTGCTCACATAGTGGAAGGAGAGACCAAGTTCTGAAAGTTGCTTTCTGATGGTCACCTGTGCTATGGCAAACACACCACACACATGCAAAAAACAAGTTTGTTTTGTTTTGTTTGGTAAAAGGGGAATTTCCCAGATCTGCACCTGTTAGTGCTCCAACCCTAAGTGGTCCCTCTGCTCCTACAGGGCGTGAAGGAGTTCAAGTGTGAGGTCTGTGGCCGGGAGTTCACCCTGCAGGCTAACATGAAACGCCACATGCTGATCCACACCAGCGTCCGGCCCTACCAGTGCCACATCTGCTTCAAGACCTTTGTGCAGAAGCAAACCCTCAAGACCCACATGATTGTGCACTCGCCTGTGAAGCCGTTCAAGTGCAAGGTATGGGACAGTTCCCATGGCCTGCCTGGCCTGTGCTGGCCTGGGCTTGGAGGGGTTGGGGTGGAGGGCCGGTGAGGATTGGAGCCTTGAAGCTGCTGAAGCTGTACTTCTGGGGAATTGAGAGGGGTGAAGGTTGTGGCACGGTGACTGCAGGGGCCTGGTCAACGACGGCGTGCTGTGTGGGGTGGGGTGGCAGGCTCCCTATAGCCCTCTGGTACCTCCCTGTTCTAGGTGTGCGGGAAGTCCTTCAACCGCATGTACAACCTGCTGGGTCATATGCACCTGCACGCAGGCAGCAAGCCATTCAAGTGCCCATACTGCTCCAGCAAGTTCAACCTCAAGGGGAACCTGAGCCGGCACATGAAGGTCAAGCATGGCGTCATGGACATCAGCCTGGACAGCCAAGGTGGGTGGGCTGTGCGCAGTGGACAGAGCAGGATTGACAGCAGCATGGCGCACTCAGGAGTCTCCTCTCCAATTAGAGGTGTAGGGGGGCTGGCCAAGGCCGAAACTTCAATGAGGTGGGCTCAGGTCTGGAGAGAGGGGGAACCTGGAGAGCCATCGTGGCAATAACGGGGGGCGGGGGTATTTATGTCTTTTTCCAAGGACTTACATGGGCTCACTAAAACAATAATAAAACAATAACTTATACACGTTGAGTGCTGTGTAACTCATGTGACCCTCCCAGGGAGGCTGGTTTCGGGATTATTCCTATAGCAGAAACCGCAAGGCAGAGAGATGAGGCAACTTGATCATAACACATGAGAACCGTAGACGGGCCATCTCTCTTGTCATTATGATGAGGTACCGTGATAGTTGCAAGTAAGTGAGTGGGAAAGTGACAAGCCAGGGGACACAAAGTCACACCTCCGAGTGCACATGGAGTCTCAGACATTCAATCAGTCATGGTACCTACTGGAGAGAATACAACTACAGAGTCAGAGAGGGACAGGTAGTCCTGTCAGCAAGTTTTATGAGGGAATCATAAAATAAATAATAAATGTAGGAGAAAGAATTACAACAGAACCTAGGATCTAGGAACTCTGGGTATGGGGACAGTGCACACACTTCTAGCATTTAGGAACCGAGGCAGGAAGACCACAATTCAAAGCCAGTGTGGCTATACAGTGAGACCCTGCAGCAAGAAGGAGAGACTTCCAGAGAGGCCGGGTGCAGCTCCACATACCTGTAATGCAAGCACTTGGGATACAGAGGCAGGATTACAAGTTTGAGGTCAAGCCAGACTAAATAAGTCCCTGACTCTAAACAAAAAAGAAAAATATCTTAAGGATGCTACACACCTGGGTGACTGTTATGAGACGTCCCCACTTTTGTCTGGTCACAGCAGAGCTGGCCACCCCATTGTGGGGAGGTAGCTTCCGATTGATTGTACAGGCAGGAGACAGCTGAAGGTCCTCCCTAAGCTAAGTCTTCAGTGTGTTGGCAGCAGCTAGGGGAATAGACGAAACCACTACACATGGCTAGGAACTTGGGTTTGGAGCATCTGGCCAGTAAATGGCCTAGAGTTTCTGGCAGAGGTAACACTGTGGCTTATTCTAGGTAGTCTTTCAGGCATCTTACTATGGCTGTGTTGGTAAGTAAGCAGGAAGCCTATAGCCCACATCTGGATACTCTGTATGTAGCCCCTTGATACATGCTGTCTAGAGTAGACATGTGGGTTTAGCTTGGCCCCACACCTGCTGCTGAATGGGAATCCTCATTACCAAAGGCTCTCTCCTCCTTGCCTAATGTACCTCCCCAGCTTCCAGCAGTCTCTAGGAGTGGGTGAAGGGATTGCATTTCCAGTAGTTTCTCTTTGAATAGCTTTATAGGATGAGGAATAGACCTTATAGGATGAGGTCTCAAACTGGCTGCCCATGGGAGTCACTTGAAGATTTTCCCTTAACATTTATGTGTATGTGGGGTTTTTTTGCTTCCGTGGATGTCTATGTTCCACGGGCTTGCCATATCCAGTGGAACTGGAGTAAGTTACGGATACCCTGTGGGTGCTGGCAGTCATTCCTAGGGCTGTGGGAGAATGCCCTGTGCATTCAGCACTGAGCCATCTCTGCAGCACGGTTGAAGAATGGTGTTAATGTTGATGGCTGTGTCTGGATCCCGGAGGTGCCAGGCTGGAGTTTGGGTTTTGAAGCCCTTTGGACTGTTCTCTATGCGTCCATGTGAGAGCTTTACTACAGTGGACTTGCCTTGTAGCTAGTCACCAACAAAGGCCAAGCCAGTTTAGCCCTTCTGCAAACAGCTGGAGCCATCAAACCTGGTTCTCTGGGGTGAGGGGAACAATCTCTTTCCTCATTTCCAGGAATGCTTAGCACTGCTGCTAGAGCAGCTGGATGCTCGTATGCCTCTTCTAGTTCAACACAGTCTTCAATTCTATGCGGAGTTCAAGGCCAGCCTGAGGTACTTGCCCGAAGCAATGAACGTAATGGAGAGAAAGTGAGGACATGAAGTTTGACTTGCAATAAGCAGTGGTGGTATACGGGACGGTAGTAGGCTTTGAGCGGAGAACAACCTAGGCTTGGTTCAGATTCAACAATTTGGAAGAACTGGAGATAGCTCAGTGGGTAGTGCTTGCTTAGCATGCACAAGGTCCTGGGTTTGACCCCAGCACCCTATAAATTGGGTGTGGTGGTGCACCACTATGATCTCAGCATTTTAGAGGTGTAGACAAGAGGACAAAAGTTCAAGGTCAATGAGTTTGAGGATAGCCTGAGCTACATGAAATCTAGTCAAAAGAGAGAGAGAAAGCCATGCATGGGAGAGTACATCTTTAATCCCAGCACTGGGAAGGCATAGTCAGGCAGTTCTTTGAATTTGAGGCCAGCCTGGTCTACATAGTAAGTTCCAGGACAGCCAAGGCTACAACAAGAAACCCTGTCTCAGAAAAGAAAAAATGGAGAGAGAGATTGAAAGCCTAGGCCATCATTAAACCCCACATCACTGGCATTTTCTCCTGCACTCAAGGTATAACAGTAGCCACCAGAACATGGCTTCCTGGCACATCCAGAGAAGGGACAAAAGTTGTCTTCCTTCTTTAAAACCAATAACCTGCCAGCAAGCATTCCCTTCTGATCCAGTGGTCGGACTTAGGTTACATGCCAATTCCTAAGCTACTCGTTAATTTAACCCTCAAGGGATAGATATATGGATGTCATAACTGGGAAAATGCTCAGGTGGGAAGAGTGCAGGACCCTATGATGTCCTGCAGTGGCCTGCCACAAAGGATCACAGTCCCAGAGGTTAGTGATACCTACCATGGACCTATCAGGGTGAGCCCTGGGCTGGGTCTGCTTCCCCTTAACCACCGAATTTCTTCAGTGGGCAGGAGCAAAACCCACTCCACCGGTGAGCCTCAGTCCCTGCCAGCCATCCTCCTGGGCTACTGGTTCATGTCTCCTCAAGAGGAACTTATGCTGCTTATGTCACAACAGCAAGCTTTATAGTAAGATTCCAATTTGGCAGAGTTACAAGGCACTTCTCAGACCTCCTCCTGTCTCCAGGGATGCTTTAACTACTACCTACCTTGGCTGAGTTTGTCCTTGGAGAACCCAGGACCAGGGTGGGGCTGGTTTGTGCAGTAATGTGGAGAAACCACCCCTGCTGGTGTTTGAGGTAGAGCTTTGCAGGTTCACAGGAGCACTTGTGGCATGACTTTGGGAAGTTGATCAGCCTTTCAGTCTGCACGCTGAGGTTGCAGGCAAACATTGGATGAGGTGAGGTCCGGGGAGCACTTGGCATGCAGTGGGCACGACGAGTCCCATAGCAAAGGGGGAACTAGAAACAGACACTGCAGATGACCCAGAAGGGCTTTGTGACCTAGCAGAGGCAAGGCAACATCACCCAGAAGTCAAGGGCAGGCCGAGGACCTATTCAGTCCATGGCCCTTCCTTGTGCACCCAGCGGTAGGGTTTGTAACTGTCTGGATATGAAGACCAAGGAAACAGAGGCTGGACTTTAAGGTCCCCTGCTTCCTGCAGGACGCTGGGGATGCCCAGTGTTTAGGCCTAACTGTGCCCCTCTCTTATAGACCCCATGATGGAGCTGGCAGGCCCCGACCCCTCTGAACTTGACAACCATCAGGAGATGGAGGACTTCGAGGAAAACGCCTACCCCTACAGCAGTGTGGACGGCAGCGCGGAGGCCAGCGCCCTCACTGAGCAGGCCATGAAAGAGATGGCCTACTACAATGTGCTATAGCAGGCCGCTGAGTGGGCGGGGAGGGCGCAGGGTGAAACCCACATACTGAGGGCTGCCCCAATGCAGCCCAGAACCAAGCTACTGCCCACTGCCCGGCCCTCCTGCCCCCAACCCTCAGACATTTGCACCACTAGGGACCTTTAGACCAAATGGAGACTGTACTACTGTCCTTGCAGGGAGCTGGGCACAGGCCTAGGCATCCCGGTGAGGGAAAGGTAACCGGGAGGTCCGCATCTGGTTCTCCTTGGCCTGCTGCTGTGCGTGGGCAGGGGAAATGCTAGTGAGGCCTCTTACAGGCACAGACTTAGAGGTCTTCTCCAAGCCACCTCAGGCCCAGAGGCGCTCTCCGGGAAGAGAATGTTTGAGCCAGGTCTTGTCTCTCTTCTGCACCGCCTTTAAAGACATCTGAGCTCCTGCACTGGCCAGCACTGCCCTCCCCCACCCTGCTCAGACCCAAGAACCTCTTCCCTTCCCCGTCACTCAAGAGCCAGGCAGGGCACTCTGCCTTCTACCTCCTGGGCCTCCCCTTCGCTCCATGCAGGCATGCATGCGGCCCTAGCCCTGGCCCTGCCTGTAGGAGAGCCGGGGAGTCCAGCCTCCAGAGCACCCTCCCAGGCAGCCTGCAGAGCTCCCCTGCCCCAGCCCGGTTTGAAAGAATGTCCCTAATGTGCGTTTCAACAAATTTCATCCAGGTCTGTTCCATGCTAACGTACCAACCACAATGTCCTCACCAAACAAAACCAGGACATGCCTTGCATCTGGCAAGCATTAACAAAGGATAGCTGGAGGCCCCTTGGGCCAGGGGGGAAGGGCAGGGTGACACATCTCTGGGACCAAGAGAGGCTGTCCTCAAGGGAAGCCAAGGAAGACGACCACCCTTGGGATGAGGGGAACTAGAATGTTTTTTGTTACTTGTTTTTTATGAGCAAGCAGGTGTTGTGAGGAGTGGGTGAGCTGAGGCTCAGCAGGCTCCCAAGGAAGAGCAACATATTTAATTGAAGACCATAGAGAGGGAGGAAAAGAATTCTGTTTTGAGCAAATGAGGATATTTTGAAGGTAATTTATGTTTTCCTTTCCAACTCTCTTGTCTATGATCTTTGATGGAGAGGGTTTGTTTTTTGTTTTTTTAGCTGTTTTTTTGGTTGGTTGGTTGGTTTTTGGTTCGTTGAAGCCTCAGCTTTCTTGTGTGCTGTGGGTGCTTCCTGCTTCCCTTTCCTAAAGCACCCAGGCCTGAGGGGCCAGAGCCCTGGCCCAGGTGTGTCACTAGCTGGAAGCCTCAGATGGCTAAGGCGGGAAGGAAAGGGGAGGCAGAGAACCTACCTGGCCCTATCCAGCCAGCTGGCTCTCTCTGCCTGTCCACTCTCCTCCCCTCTGTCCTCCAGGTAGTGACTAGCACATTCATAAACTCCTGCCCACAAATCCCAAGGCCCCCAAGGGGAGGAGCAGGCAGGGCGAACCCCAAAAAGGCATAGATGAAGCCACCAGCTTTGGCTGAGAAACCAAGAGGGGAAAACCAGCTGGGGCAGAGGGTGCTGATTTGCATTGTGACGGCCCCCAAGCCTGTCCCTAAGTGAAACACCAAGCCAGGCCTCAGGGTGACTGTTCAAGACTGGGGGTAAGGGGCACACAGTGGCCCAAGTGTGGTTTCCCATGGCTCCCGGCCTCCCAGGTACCCATCATGATGACCCTCAGGTGGCAGTGATTAGGTGTCACTGTACAAGACATTTATTTCTCCTGCTGAGCAGAAGGTATCACCCCTGCAAACTACCTCTTCCCACAGTGACTTTCTCCCCTGGTACCAAAAAGCACCCTGTACCTCCTCTTCCTCCTCCTCCTCCTCCTCCTCCTCTCCTGCCAATGCAGTGGCCTTGGTCTTGGAACAGAAGGGAGAAGTCTGGCCTGGGTGGGGTCTCCCACTCTCTCCCAGCCTGCCATTGGCACAACCCCCTGGGGGGTGCCATACTCAAAAAGCCCCTGCCCTTGCCTTGTGCCCGGGCAAAGCGGAGAGGAAGGCACAGCACAGTACACAGTTGGAGCTGGAGGTGGTCCTGGCACGGCTCCAGCCTCACCCCTCCCAGGCTTCCGAAAAGGGTGACTCAGAAGCCCTGGCCGAATTCCACTCTAACTTATTTTGACGTGTATACAAACCAACTGTTTAGCGAATTCCACTTGTGCAGAGCCCTACTGTGTTTTTATGTTCCTGTTTAAAAGAGAAGTTTACTTAGCAATAATTATAAATAAATGAATATTCTTTAGTGAGGTGACTTCTTCTCGATGCTCTTGGAGGCCCTTGCCCCCCAAGGAGGTCCTGACAAAGCTCCCTGGTTACAAGCCAGACAGCATCCCTCTCTGGAACTACAAGACAATCTCAGCCACCTGACCTGCCAGATAGTTAGGGGTGCTCCAAGCCCTAAGGGCAGGTTTTATTAATGTTTGAGACGGGGTCCTGTGAAGGGCTGGGAAGACAGATGAGTTCTCCCACGCCTAGCTTCTTTTTCTGGGTTGTTTGTATAGTTTTGAGGCTTTTTGCCACAGGCTCCCACTGTCTGCCTGTGTCTGGCCTGGAATGCAGCTGTCTTCCTCTCAGCTCCCTGAAGCAGGCATGTGTGCACACCTGGCCTTTGGAGATTTTTTGTTTTCTATTTTTGAGACAGGTTAGTCAAACTCATGGTGACTAATCTTTCTACCTCAGCTTCCCAAGTGCACTGCTATCCCTGACTTGTTTCCAAATATTCCCATTCTTGGATCTGCAAACATAAAACTCGAGGCTAGAGGCAAGAGATAATTGGTTAAGAGCGGGGCGGTGGCGGCACACACCTTTAATCCCAGCACTTGGGAGGTAGAGGCAGGTGGATTTCTGAGTTCGAGGCCAGCCTGGTCTACAGAGTGAGTTCCAGGACAGCCAGGGCTACACAGAGAAACCCTGTCTGGAAAAAAAAAAAAAATGCATTTGTTGCTCTTCCAGAGCATCCAGGTTCAATTCCCACCACCCATGTGGCATTTCACAATTGTCTCTAACAACTAGTTCTAGAGTCTCCAATGACTTCTGAGTTCAGTGGCCCCGCATGTACATGGCACACAGACATATAAACAGGCAAAGTACCCCATAAAGTACTAAAGTACTCTTTAAACCTGAGGCTAGGGCCGTGTGTGAGACTTGTTTAGTAGACTACTTGCCTACTGTACAGGAGACCACCCTGGATTTGATGCCCAGCCCCACATACACAGTATTGTGACATGCCCATGATACCAGCATCCAAGAGGTGGATACAGGAGGCTAAGAAGCTCAAAGTCATCCTTAATTATATAGAAAATTGAGGCTAGTCTAAGATACACAAAGCCATGTTTTTTAAAAAAGAAAAAAAGGCAGGTGATGGGGTGGAGATGAGCACTTGTTGTGCTGGGCAGTGGTGGCACACACCTTTAATCCCAGCACTTGGGAGGCAGAGGCAGATGGATTTCTGAGTTCGAGGTGATAAAATACTTGCCTTAGCTAAACTCAATTCCCAGCACTGCCAACTCCAGATACAGAAAGCTGACTGCATTATCAAAAGTTACCCAAGGGGCTGGTGAGATGACTCAGCGGGTAAGAACACGGACTGTTCTTCTCGAGTTCAAACCCCAGCAACCACATGGTGGCTCAAAAACATCTGTAATTTGATCTGACACCCTCTTCTGGTGTGTCTAAAGACAGCTACAGAGTAGTTACATAATAATAATAATAATCAACAATAATAATAATCTTTTGGGCTGGAGAAAACAGGCCTGAGCAAGCAGAGGTCCTGAGTTCAATTCCCAGCAACCAGATGGTGGCTCTGTACAGCTACAGTGTACTCATATGCATAAAATAAATAAATCTTTAAAAAAAGTTACCCAAATTTCCCACAGGACCAACAAGCAGAAAGAGAAGTCACTGACTGCACAGGGACACTGCTTTCCAATAAATGTATATATGGCTTTGGAGAACTTTTCCACATTACTTTTCTAGTTGTACCAAACAATAAGTCTGAGGATGGGAATGGGATCCTGGACACACACAGACCTAGGCAAGCTTGGACAGGCCTGCAGAGACTGGGGAAATCGGTTTCTAGCATATAACAGGGCAAAGGAACCTGAGCCTGATCGCACAGGCCTTGAATCCCTGCCTTGGGAAGTAGGGAGGTAGATCTTTGTGACTTCAAGAGCAGACTGATCCATAAAGTGAGTTCCAAACTAGCCAGAGCTACGTAGTGATAAGGCCTTGTCTCAGCTAAGTTAATACAAGGACGAGGTTGCGTTGCAGAGGTAGAATGTGTGCTTAGTGTACACAAAGCTAAAGGGTGGAGTCTCAGCACTACGGAAGGTGCGTGTGTTAATAAGACGTATCTAGGATACTACCACAAAACGATAATCGCTAGGTAGAGAGATGGGATCACCTTAAGAGATTCTACATGAGCTGCCCCAGCTCTAGCTCAGCAACAAACACTACATGCAACTCTGTGAGGAAACCAGGGCCTTACCCCAAAAGTCTGGCAGCTCGAGCAGTCAATGAAGAATGCAGGAGGCCCACAGGCCGCCTTGTTCCCTCTCATGAAAGGTGGGCCCCCTGGCTGACCTAGTAACAGCCCGAGGCACCCCAACCCTGTCCCTGGGCCATCCTACCAGCTGCTTCCTCCCACTCAGGGACAAACACATCAAGACACTTTTTCGAAGAGCTTTTTAGTAGCTAAATATGGCACCGTGTGATTCAGAGCAATATAAATGACAGTATGCAAAACACACTGACTGGCTGAGGTAAAGCACACCGTTCCTGCCTCATGTTCACCGTGAGGGAAAATGCTCACATACTTTAAAAAACACCTCCATCATATATATATGTAAAAAAATGTCCCCTAGAAAGGCCACCAGAGAGAGAGGGGCTGGGAGGCCCATCCTCTGCCATGCATGGAGCACCCACTGGAGCTGGGTAGTGTCCACCCCTACTGCTTGCCCAGAGCTCTGTCCAGATTGCTCTTAATGGTGTCCAGGAAGTCTGTGGTGTTCAGGAAGTGCTCATTCAGCTTCACACTGCCAAGAGAACATCAGGGGTGACTCAGGCCTCCTGGAGGCCATCAACCAAGCCCTTCCCAGGCCATCCGACCTCAGGCATCAGAATGCCCTTCTCATGCCACCAGGCACGGGTCCAAGTCTGCTAGTAGCCCACTGCTAGAGGGCCACAATAAATTCAGCAGAAAGTTAAAAGTGACAAGCTACCGGGCACAGGCCTCATAAAGGAAGCCAGAGAAAGGTTTAAGAAGGAAAGCAAAGGAACTAAGCAACTGCCAGTGGGGACCAACTCAGACCTGGTCTAGGGAGGCTTGGCCTGAGCCGTTTCTCAGGACTTATCCTGCCCCAGACCCCAGGCCACTCTACCCACTCATGAGAGAGACTCTAAGTGGGGTCCCCTGGATTCCTCCCACCTGCTGAGGTCTCAAGCCCTCTTTCCCAAAGCACACACTTGCTAAGGCCATGGATGCAGCCAGCCAGGTCCTTGGTCATTGCTCCGCTCTCCACAGTCTCCACGCACACCTTCTCCAGCGTCTGTGCAAACCTGCAGGAGATGCGGCAAAGTGAGGCCCTGGTGTGCTGGGCAGAACTGTGGGCCGCACCAGCACAAGCCCTCCCCATGAGCTCACCTGATGAGATCCTGGTTCCCATCCAACTTCCCCCGATGCTCCAGACCCCGTGTCCAGGCAAAGATGCTGGCAATAGGGTTGGTACTGGTGGGCCGGCCCTGGGAATAGGCCACAGGATCAGCAGAGTGCCAGATACAGCCATCCAGGCTGGCAGATCAGGTTCATCCTCCCAGCCACCAGGGCCAGTGGGTTTTGGACCTTGAAGCGCACACATTTACCTTCTGGTGCTCTCGGTAATGGCGGGTGACTGTCCCATGAGCAGCCTCAGCCTCAATTGTCTTCCCATCGGGGCAGACCAGCACAGATGTCATCAGGCCGAGGGAGCCAAAGCCTGGGGGGTGGGCAGATCTCCCCTCAAAGCCATGCTTCAGCTCAGAACCCTTCATCTCAGACCCCAGGCCAGCCCACTGCAGCTGAGAGGCCAGCAGAGCCTCCCAGGCAGCTGTCACCATGCTAGAACCGATCTGTGTGCTTCCTTTCCAGACCCCATGGTCTGAGGCAGTCAGGCCTGAAACCTCTAGGAAGACCATTTCAAGAAGAAGTAAGCCGCCATCAGCTTATCTTGCAACCCTCCCTGTTTCTGATGCTGTAAGGCCCCTTTAGTCCAAATGTCCCCAAATCCAGATTTCAGCTGGAATGAGTCTGTTGTCAAGGACTCTGGGGAATCAAAAAACTTCCCTAGACCCACAAAGCATGTGAAAGACCGAGGGAAAAAAACTGGGGAGCTTACATAAGAAAAAGGTCCAGCTTGGTTTTGTTTTCTGAGTTTTTTTTTTTTACATTTATTTGTTTTTATTTTGTGAAGGGGATGATGCACATGGGCCAGAGTTATGTGTAGAGGTCAGAGGACAACTTTGCAAGAGTCTGTTTCCTCCACCATGTAGGTTCCAGGGATCAGACTCAAACTGTCAATCTCGGTGGCAAGTGCCTTTATGACTGAGCCATCTCAATGGCCCTTTTTCTGTCTTGTTTATTTTTGTGTGGCCTGGAACTCACTAGGTAACCCAAGCCGGCCTAAAATTACAGCAGTCTGCCTACCTCGTCCTCCTGAGAGCTGAGGTTACAAGTGTGAGGCACCCGAACTCAGCATCCTGCACTCCTTTCTCTGTTACAACAGTTACAGGGACGGAGATGGGCAGATCCCTTGGATTCACCCAGCCAACTAGTCTGCCCTGTCTCAAGATGTCAGAGGGAAGACAAGACAGCTCCGCTGGTAAAGGTTATTGCCACCAACCCTGACAACTTGAGTTCAATCTCCAGGACCCACATGGTGAAAAGAATCAACTCCTGCAGGGTGCCCTCTGACCTTTACACGAGTGCTGCACATGCTCACAAGCACAGATAAAGACCTGCAGGTGTAGCTCAGTAGTAGTGCACTCACCTAGCTTTCATGAGGCCATATATATAATCCCCAGTAGCGCTGGGTAGACAGAAAAATAAATAATAAACACATAAAATTTTTTTTAGAGAAGGTCTATTATGTAAGTCTGGCTGCCCTAAAACTGGCTATGTCTTCGAGCACACAGGGATCCAACTGCCTCTGTTTATAATGCCACCATGCTTGGCCTTTTAAGTGTAATTTTAAAAATATATACTAAAAATAACAATGTACATTATTACTGTACATTAATACAATAACGGAACACAATAGAAGACACCTGACATCAACTTCTGGCCTCCATGGGGGAAATCACACACACACCTCCAGAAGATTCTTTGAGGAGTTCATGCCCATGTTCTTGGGTGCGTCTTACTTTCTTCCTCAGAGCCTCTCTTTCACTTAACCCTTGCTTACACAATCATATTGAAATCTTTTAATTAAAGAAAAAATTGCCGGGTAGTGGTGCACACTTTTAATCCCAGCACTCAGGAGGCAGAAACAGGCGGATCTCTGAGTTTGAAGCCAGCCTGTTCTACAGAATGAGTTCCAGGACAGCCAGGGCTACACAGAGAAAAACCCTGTCTCGAAAAACAAAAACAAAAGCAAAAAAACAAAAAAAGTCATTCCAGTCATGGAATACCATCAGTTTCTCCCTCAGGGAGGGGCTTGTTCCAGCGTACCTTGAGCCAGGATGTCAGACTGTACATCTCCATCATAGTTCTTGCAGGCCCACACAAAGCCACCAGAAGACTTGAGTACCTGGGCCACCATGTCGTCGATGAGCCGATGCTCGTACCAAATCTTATTCTTGTCAAAGTCAGTCTTATAGTGCCTGGGGGCAAAAGGGCAGGTTAAACACACACCCCCGAACCTCAAAGCTGAACCAAGCGCACACTGGGAAAACAACCTCCCCAGGTAAAGTAGGGATGGCGCAAGGGAGCTGGGGGCGCTGTGGTGCCCTCAGGAAGCGTCAGAGGTTGTTACTTGTCAAAGATCTCCTGGAAGATGTCCTTGAAACGCCCGTCATAGGCCTTCAGAATGGTGTTCTTGGTGCTCAAGTAGAGCGGCCATTTCTTCTGAATAGAGTACTGGAAGCAGCTGTGCGCGAAGCCCGAGATGGACTGTGGGGAGAGCGGGCACAGCATGGCCCCAAGGCTCAGGACGGCCAGTCTGCCGAGGACCCAGGGCCAGCAGCACCTCCATAAGACTCCTCGACTCCTGCTACCATGCAACGAGCCCCTGGTTGGCCATCTTCTCCCACCAGACTTCTGAGAGCACTGCCAATTAAACTTATGACCGCTTTTTCTACCTCATAATTCCTAGACCTTATAGCTGGTGCAGGCCTGGTGAAGTGACCTATTGTGAGGCCTGATTTGCCACGTGTCTCCAACTTATCCAATCAGAGCTCTTCCTCCCTGGCCATCAGTGATTGGCTTAAAGGTGGTCATGTGGCCCAATCTTAGCCTTTGCAAGGAGGGGTTCTTTTCTGACCACGTGGTCTCTTCTACCTCTTCCTGCCATGAGAATGAGGCCAACAGAAGCAAAGATAACTACAAGCTAGACGGAGATAGAGATGTAGAGGAGCATGGCCAGGGCCTTACCTCGTCGGTGTTGTACATCCCCATCCCAACGCCTCCGGCAGGGAAGTTATACACCTCCCACTCCTTGGCACTGCTGCCATCCTTTGGGGTGAAGACCAACTTGAACATGCCAGCTCGATCTACCACAAAATCTGTGGCCTTGTACTGCAGAGAGGAGAGGCAGTTCAAGCCAAGGCTTCCCGTGGGGAGCATGAGTCAACGGACTTTGTCACCAAGCCTGGCCTACCTGGTCGCCATGGGCGTGCCTGCCAATGGTGATGGGCTTGGTCCAGCCAGGGACAAGGCGGGGGATGTTTTTGCAGATGATTGGCTCTCTGAAGACGGTTCCCCCAAGGATGTTCCGGATGGTTCCGTTAGGGCTCTTCCACATTTTCTTCAGCTTGAACTCTGTGAGAACAGAGATACGATAGATCCACCACAGCCCCACCTCTCAACCAGAAACTACCCCAAGCCATACGGGGTCCCCAGAAGTCACCCTGAAGGAGGGAGAAGAGTCTAGACTCTAGGGCAGTGGTTCTCAACCTAGGGGTTGAACGATCCTTTGATGGGGGATCCCCTAAGATCATCAGAAAACACACAGATTGACATTATGATCATAACAGTAGCAAAATTACAGTTATGAAATAGCAACGAAAATGTTATGGTTGGAGGGGGTCCATAACATGAGGAATTGCATTAAAGCGTTCCAGCGGTAGGAAGTCTGAGAACCACTGACGCAGAGTTTAAACACAGGGCCTCTGGGATCTTCCAACTCTGACTGTGAAGCTTATAACATGCTTTAGCTAGAGCTGTGAATTGAAATAACCGATAAAATGCTAACCATGCTGGGTTGTCATTAAATAAGTTATCTGTAAAGTGCCCAGAATATACCTGGCTGCCATTTTTACTAGGTCCACGTGGAGGTTGCTGAGTGAGGAGAAAGGGCAGCTTCCCTTTACCCCAACCTGTCCAAGATAAGACCTTGTCCATAAAACCCCAGCACTGGGCTGGAGATGCGGCTCAGTGGCACAGTGCTTGCCTAACATCCATCAAGGAAATGAGCTCCAGACTAAACCTGACCCACGTGTGCTCGTCTGGAGACTCTGCTGATGTTTCTTGGGTTTTCCTCTGTTATTGGCTTGCAGTGCTGGGGACTGAGTCCCAGGCCTTATGCATGCTAGGCAAGGACTCTGTCCCCGAGCTGCACCCACAGCTCTGAAGAGTAACTGGAAGTCTTGTCTCTCGCTTCCTCATACTACAGAAATTAGGAAGGAAATGTCCTAAAGCACATTCATCTATTGGTTTTTTGTTTGTTTGTTTGTTTGTTTTGTTTTGTTGGTTTTTCGAGACAGAGTTTCTCTGTGTAGCCCTGGCTGTCCTGGAACTCACTCTGTAGAGCAGGCTGACCTCGAACTCAGAAATCTGCCTGCCTCTCATCTATTATTTTTGAAGCTTGAGAGGACAATGTTATTAGTTTAAGAGAGAAACAAGGCAGGCAAGCTATAAATCTCAGCAGCTGCTGGGAGAAAGGAGATGGAGAGAGGAAGAAAAAAGGCCACACTGTGTGCAGTGGGGGTAATCAAGCAGCCACATGGCAAAAGGGAATTTCGGAAGATGCTGACAGCTCCAGGAATAGCAAGTTTAGCCTCAGGCTCCTGCCCAGCCTCTGTATACCAACCTAAACAAGCTAAGAGGCCAGAAGGCCAGGCTTTTAAAGACCTTCACTGCTAGGAGAACAGCAGTACTGTCTCCTTCCTCCCTGTAATTGCTGAGGCCTCTCACTGGTGTAAGCCACACAGCCCTGCAAGGATATCACCTTCCTGCTTCTAGGAGACCGGAAGCCTGGCCTGGCCGTGAAAATGAGGCCGGTCCCTAATCGCACCTCCCCAAGGCACATCCTAGTGATGTCACAGGCCCTGCTGCACAGCAGGCTTTCTCAGAGATCGGGCTGACTCAGGGTCTCCATCATCAGCCTCAGGGAAGCTCAGCTCTGATGCTCCCATCTCCCGGCCCCGTAATAAGTGACATAGCCATCTACTTCCATCTGAGTGTGATAGCCTGTGACCCTCCCAGTCTCTGTCACCCCACACTTCATACCTTCCACACGGGCCTCATCAGGGGTGATTGTGGCACACTTGACAGCCACACTGTACTTCTGGGTGGCCAGCGCAGAGTCAATGGTGACCTGGTCATTGGTCTGGTCACGGTTGGGAAGCCCAAGGTCAAAATACTTGAGCTGGACATCCACGTGAGGCAGTATGAGCTGGGGAAGAAAGCCAGAGTAAAGTGTCAAGCCAGACAACTGACTTGGGCAGGGTGCCTTGGACAGACAAGGTGACAGCCTGGGGCTACACAGTTAAGACCCTGTCTCTTTCCGGACGGTGGTGGCACACGTCTTTAATCCCAGGAGGTAGAGGCAGAGGCCAGCCTGGTCTAGAGTGAGTTCCAGGACAGCCAGGGCTATACAGAGAAACCCTATCTCAAAAAACACCAAAAAAGGGCTGGTGAGATGGCTCAGCAGGTAAGAGAGCACTGACTGCTCTTCCAGAGGACCTGAGTTCAAATCCCAGCAACCACATGGTGGCTCACAACCACCCATAATGAGATCTGACACCCTCTTCTGGTGCATCTGAAGACAGCTGCAGTGCACTTAATTATAATAATAAATAAATCTTTAAAATAAAATAAAATTCCCAACTTAAAAAATACACCAAGAAAAAGAAAGAAAGAAAGAAAGAAAGAAAGAAAGAAAGAAAGAAAGAAAGGAAGGAAGGAAGAAAAAAGAAAGACCCTGTCTCTGACTGCAGCTATGGCTAGGCAGTTAAGTATACTGCTCCAGCAGAGGGCCCAAGTTCAATTCCTAGAACCTACATCAGGCAACTTCAGCTCCAGAGAATCTGCCACCTCTGTGCATACCCACACATAGGCACATAGTGAAAAATAAAAGCATTGTTATTGTTGTTGTTGTTATTATTGTTGCTCTTGAGAAGGGATCTCACTATGTAATCTTGGTTGCCCTGGAACTCAGAGAGATCCACCTGCCTCTGCCTTGTGAGTGCTGGGATTAAAGGCATGCACCACCATGCCCACTGCATGTACATCTGTTTTGCTTGCATCTATGTCTGTGCATATGCATTCCTGATGCTTATGAAGAGAGAAGAATCTATTGAACAGTTGTGAACTGCCATGTGGGTGCTGGGAATTGAACCTGGGTCTTCTGCAAGAACAAGTGCTGTGACCTCTCTCCAGCCCTGCTAAAATATTAAAAAAAAGAAAAAAAAAAGCTAGGCAGTGGTGGCTCACACCTTCAATCCCAGCACTTGGGAGACAGAGGCTGGTGATCTCTATGAGTTTGAAGCCAGCCTGGTCTACAGAGTGAGTTCCAGGAAGGCCAGGGCTATACAGAGAAACCCTGTCTCAAAAACAGTTAACCAAAAAACCAACCCAACCAACCCAACAAACAAACAAAAAGGCCTGTCTCACAGCTAGGTATGGTAGCACGTGCTGTAACTGCCGCACTCAGAAGTCTGGGGCCAGCCTGAGCTACAGAGTAAGACTTTGGC
>NW_022196904.1:70108746-70117214 GCF_008632895.1 Mastomys coucha
AAAAAAAAAAAAAAAAAAAAAACTTAAAGGAGAGAGAGGGGCTGGAGAGGTGGCTCAGGGGATACAAGTACTTGATTCTCCTGCAAAAGACCCGGGGTCTTCAGATCCCAGCACCCACATGATAACTCACAACCATACATAACTTCAGCTCTATAGAATCTGATATCTTCTTCTGACCTTTGAGGGCACCAGGCATACATGTGGTGCACACACATACATGCAGATAAAATATTTATACACGTAAAAGAAAAAAAAATGAAGTAACTTTTAATTTAAAAATCAGCTGCCTTATTTAAATAAAGTCTTGTTTTGTTGTCTGTAGTTAGTGTTGGGCAATTTTGGGGGGAATGTTCTTCTCTAATCTTTTCAGAAACTTGTCTCCAAACACTATTAAATGGACAAGATCAGAACTTGAACCAGAAGACCGAAATTAATTTTCAGGCAGGAAAGACAAATTTTATTCCCCATGCAGTGACGAGCATTTAATAATTGCAGGCCTGGCATAGAGGCCCTCAGAGATGATGGTCAGTGAAAGGTAACTACATATTTTGTTTCCAGAAAGTCAGGGGTCTAATTTGACCATGGCTAAACACCTAGGGTAAGACACTTAGACCATCTTATCCATGCTAGCCTTTTGTCACCTCACTTGAGCCACGAGTCGGATCGGGCATGTGGGTTTTAAAGAGTTTTCCTTTGCAGAGGCTTCATTTCATCCCTCATGGAGCTGCTCGGGACTTTGCATATAAGCGCTTGCCTCTGTCTCCTGTTCTGCTAGTGAGTGTTTGAGACCTTACAGTGAGTTTGTTTTTCTTGGAATTTGGAGGGAAGGGGGCCAGGGGTGGGGGGAAGCTGAAGTGATGGCTCAGGGCTTGGGAGCACTTGCTGGAAAACCACGCAGAGCAGTTTGGACCCCAGCACCCACATAACAAGCAGTGCATCTTGTATATGCTTTGTAGCCCCAGACCTTGGGGAGAAACAGAGACTTCTGGGACTTGCCCGCTTCAGAGAAAACACAAGCTCTGGGTTCCAGGAGAGATGAACTCAGTGAATTAGTGGAGAGTGACAGGTCACCAAATACCCTCTTCTGACCTCTGTGCACATGCACGTGTACATACACATTACTTTATTATATTTATGTATTTATTTGTTTGGTGAGTGTGCGTGTGTGGAGATGTGCCTCTGCCATAGCTAGCACCTGGAGAACAGAAGACAACTTGCAGTAATTTGTCCTTTCCCCTCTCTGTTGGCTCTCAAGGATGGAACTTACATCCTCAGGCTTGTCAGCAATCACCTTTAACTGCTGGACCATTTTGCCTACCCCAATTAATCTCCTTTTCATGTTTTGTTTTGATTTTTTTGAGGCAGGGTTTTTCTGCGTAGCCCTGGCTATCCTGGAACTCACTCTGTAGACCAGTCACTCAGAGATCCACCTGCCTCTGTCTCCCGAGGACTGGGCTTGACACAGTAGCTCTTTAGGTAAAGGCACTTTCTGCCAAACCTGACAACTGAGTCAGTCTAATCCCTGGGTCTCACTTGATAAGGAGTAACTGACCAGTCCTCTGACCTCCATGTGTGCACCACAGCATGCTCATGCACAAAAATGTAATAAAAAGCTTTGAAGAGAAAAAGAAACAAAATTTCAAAAGCCTGTGCATTTCAGCACCAGTGAGAGACCCAGACTGCTCAGGACAGGCACTGGCTGAAGACAAAGAACCAGCAACCACTAATGTGGTTACAGGAGGGAGGCGGGACAGAAAGTGAGAAACCGGACTGCTGTCCACCAGGGACCCACAGGATCTGCCACCCACTGAAGGAGAGGTGCTACCTTCTCCTTGATGAACTGCCAAATGATCCGAGTCATCTCGTCGCCGTCCATCTCCACCACCGGCTTATCCACCTTGATCCTCTTCTCAGCATCTAGAATTGGGCACACAGTGCATCACAACCCCGCTCTGGGACAGCAGCAGGGGAGTCCTTCTCCCTCCTAGTTCAATACTTCAATAAGGAGGGAGACTAAAGACAACAAGAGCGCCAATGGTCCAGCAACTGCTTCCTTTCCTGCTTTCAGGACCTCCATTTCTACATGGAGGATGACCATATAGAGCTAACACATCCCACCCTGCTTATGGGGCTGAATCCAGCCTGGCCAATCAGATCCTCTCCCCTTGGAAGCTGAAGAGGCCACTCAGGCTAGTGCCAAGGCAGGGAAATCCGCAAACTCCCCACTTCCTCAAGGCTGGCTCTTCACTTTCCCCGGTAATCCTGTGCCCTTCCCACGCGACCCTCTCACAGTCACCAAGCTTGACTGTTGTCTGCAAGCTGGGAGTCCCCAAAGTTTGAAGCCAGGAGAGAAATGTGCAGATTCACAGTGAGAGCCCAACATGTGCCTGACAACAGTGCAAGCCCACTTATTCCAGTCACCATCTATTGCAAAACAACTCCAAGGGAAGCGTCCCTGTGCCATCTTGTTTGTTTATTTGTTGATTGGTTGGTTGCTTTTGTTGTTGTTTTTTTTGTTTGTTTTGTTTTTTTGAGATGTGCTCACAGTAGCCCTGTATAATAACAAAGGGTGACCTTGAATGCCTGATCCTCCTGTTTCTACCTACTTCACTCTGAGATTTCCTGCCTGCACTACCACACTAGCTTGTTTGCTTGTTTGTTCTTTATATACCATCTGCATATGTAGCCAGTCTGCCCTGTTATTCACTCTATGGCCAGTCTAGCTTCAAACTCAAAATCCTCCTGCCTTGGCTTCTCAAATACTAAGATTACAGGTGCATGCTACAATACTTAGCTCACTGCTTTCATTTTATTACTTTTATACAATTACTTTTTTCTTTTATTGTTATTAGTAGTAGTAGTACTAGTATTAATTTTATTTGCATTGTGTTTTACTGCATGTCTGTCTGTGTGAGGGTGTCAGATCCCCTGGAACTGGAGTTACAGACAGTAAGCTGCCATGTGAGTGCTGGGAATTGAACCTGGGTCTTCAACCAGTGCTCTTAACCACCAAGCCATCTCTCCAGCCCCTCATTGCTTCCACTTTAAATACGAGGAAGTGGAGGCTCAAGGAGATAAGCTGATTAATGCCCCAGGTTATGGGAACACAATAAGAACTTAGACCTTCCTCTCTGTGAACACAGACTTATGGCACCCAAGGGGGGACCTAAGCTTCAGAGCTAAGCAGGCTTAAGTGAATTGGTCATTCTGGTCATTCTAGAAAAGTATCAAAACCCAGAAATGGAGACAAAATAGTTCAGTGAAAGGAAGTTGCCACCAAGACTGACAACATGAGTTCAACCTCTGAAACTCACAGAATGAGAGAAACAACTTCTCTCTCTCTCTCTCTCTCTCTCTCTCTCTCTCTCTCTCTCTCTCTCTCTCTCTCTCTCTCTCTCTGTCTCACACACAAACTTTTAACATTTATTTGTTTATGATATGAGCGTTTTGCCTGTATGTATATATGTGCACCACATGCATGCCGTATCTGAGGTCAGAAAAGGGCACTAGGTTGCCTGGATCTGGACTTAGATGATTGTGAGCTGCCAATGGGTGCTGGGAATCAAACTCGGGCCTCTGTAAGAGCAGTAAATACTCCTAACTGCTGATCATCTCTCCAGCTCCTTAAAAATATCTTTAAAGAACCTCAACAAGTTAGCTTGGGGCAACTCAGTTGATAAAATGTTTTTTTAGTATACATGAAGCCTTGAGCTCAATCCTTAACATTCCATAATCTGCCTGTGGTAGCAAGTGCCAGTAATCCCTGCACTCAGGAGGTAAATTCGAGGAAGTTCCAAGGTAAGTTCGAGGCCAACATGAGATACCTGAAAGTTTATCTGGAAAGAAGAAAGAAAAGTCTAAAGGGCCTTAAATATATAATTTCCTTAAAACACAGCCCAGCCAAGGCTCACAATACTCTTGAAACACACACAAAGCGAGCAAACCAACTCACTTCCCAAAGACATGTGAATGATTGTAAGAAACAGAGAGACAGACAGAGGACAGAGACAGAAACACACAGAGCTAGGCTGGAGAGAAAAAAGACAGACAGACAGACAGACAGACAGACAGATGGACGGAAACTCTTAGAGATCATTTAGGGAGAAAAAGGAGAGCTAGGGAGTGTGGTTGATATCAGAGGCAAGAAAGACAGAATCCAGATCCCCGTGGTTCAGTGCACCTTTGTCCTCCTGGGTCAGATGCCAAGAAGTCAAAAACACAGACATGAACTGGCTCCTTCCTGGGAACTAAAAGCAGACATGGCTGGCTCCATTAACATACCCAAGATTCCACGGGGATCTTCAACCCAAGCTACAAAATTTCACTTTAGGCTAGAGCTTAGGTGAGAAGAGCCCGAGATAGTCTGCTGGACAGAAATTGTTGAGCTTCTAGAAGCCTCTGCTGAGAGTTAATCTAAGGGCTGCTTGTCAGATTTTTTTAAATTTTAATCCAACATCATACGCCAGTTCTAAGGGTCTCAGCCTTATCAACAGACAAACACAGCCTATGCCAGCAGCATGTGAGTGCCACATCCCCTCCTGGAGGGTAAGGAGGGCAAAGTCATGATCACATGGGTGTGTTCCTGGAATTAGAAAACACGGGGCCTATTTATTCATATGGCAACCTGGTGCTAACTAAGCTTTGTTGACACTGAGATATTAAGATGTGAAACCACCCAGGGAGGGATGGGGGTGGGGGAAAGAAGGAGGAGATGGAAAAAACAGGTAACAGAACAAGCAACACTTGTCAGACTCCAAGGATGCTGAGGCTTCCCAGAGGAGCTAGGGGCAGGGACCTGAGCCCACACCAGCTAAGCCCTCTTGCTTTGCCCTTGAAATTGATTGTTTTCCTCCTGATACTAAAGACTGAAACTGGAGCATTGCATATTCACTCCAAATTTTCATCCACTAGACCACATCCCTATGATGGTTTGAATAAGAATGGTTCCCATAGGCTCATATATTTGAATAGTCATCAGGGAGTGGCACTATTTGAAAAGGATTAGGAGGTGTAGCCTTGCTGGAGTAGGTGTGGCCTTGTTAGAGGAAGTATATCAACGGAGGTAGGCTTTGAGGTCCCATGTCAGGACTAATCTTTCTTTCTCAGCTCCTTCTCCTACACCACATCTGCCTGTTGCTATGCTTCCAACCATGATGATAATAGACCAAGTCCCTGAGACTGTAAGCAAGCCCCCACTAAATGCTGTCCTTTATAAGAGTTGCTTTGGTCATGTTATCTCTTCACAGCAGTAAGCCAGTGACTAAGACAGCCTCCATTTTAGAAAGTCCTTTTCTTCCTTCTCTCTTGAAGCTGTGGACTGAGCTGATGGCCTCACACATGTCAGTAAGCAAGCCCTCCACCATCATCCAGATACTGGATTGTTGTTGTTGAGTTTGGGTTTTAGTTTTGGGGTAGGGTGACAAGGTTGCACTGTGCAGCTCAAGTTGTCCTTTAACTCTTTCTACATTCCAGGATGTCCTCAAATACAAAAATTTTGCTGCTTTGCCTCCTGAACATGAGGGTTACAGGCATCAATTCCACCATGCCTGGCTCAGGTAGTTGGTTGCTTAAGAGGGTATCAGATTCCATTACAGATGGTTATGAGTCACCATGTGGTTGCTGGGATTTGAACTCAGGACCTCTGGAAGAGCAGACAGTGCTCTTAACCATTGAGCCATATCTCCAACCCTAGGTAGTTGTGTTTTTTTTAATATCCATTTAGTGACTAATTTTTTTTTAAAGATTTATTTATTTATTTTATATGTATGAGTACACTGTAGCTGTACAGATCGCCGTGAGCCATCTTGTGGCTGCTGGGAATTGAGTTCCAGCCCACTCGCTCCGCCCGGCTGGCTCTGGCCTAATTCACTGTAGCTGTCTTCAGACGCACCAGAAGAGGGTGTCAGATCTCATTACAGGTGGTTGCGAGCCACCATGTGGTTGCTGGGATCCAAACTCAGGGCCTTCGGAAGAACTGTCGGTGCTCTTACCCCCTGAGCCATCTCGCCAGGCCCTCTACTGATTATTTAAAAAAAAAAAAAAAAGGGCGGTGATGGTCCACGACTTTAATCCCAGCACTTGGGAGGCAGAGGCAGGTGGATTTCTGAGTTCGAGGCCAGCCTGGTCTACAGAGTGAGTTCCAAGACAGCCAGGGCTATACAGAGAAACCTTGTCTCAAACACACACACACACACACACACACACACACACACACACACACACACACACACAAGTCAGGAGAGGGACTAGAGAGATGGCCAGACTGCTATTCAAGATGACCCTGGTTTGAGTCCCACCCAGCTGATGGATTACAGCTGTCTGTAAAGCTGGTTCCAGGAGATCTGATGCCCTCTTCTGACCTCCTTTGAACACCAGATACACACATGGTACACACATAAATATACATGCAGGTAAAACATTCATATACATAAAACAATGTTTTTATTTAAACCAGGAGGCCTAGACAGATGATTCAGAAGTTAAGAGTACATACTTTCCTTCCATAGGACTTGAGTTTGTTCCCAGTACCTAGATCAGGCAGCTAGCAACCTCCTGTGAGAATTAGTGTGTTGAGCTGGAGAGATGGCTCAGTGGGTAAGAGCATTGATTGCTCTTCTGAAGGTCCTGAGTTCAAATCCCAGCAACCACATGGTGGCTCAAAACCATCTGTACAGCTACAGTGTACTCATATACATAAAATAAATAAATAAATCTTTAAAAAAAAAAAGAAATAGTATGTACTCAATGCCCCATACCTATACACACATAATTTAAAATAAAATAAATGAGGAGAATAGGGCTGGGAATGTGCTTGTAGTTGGTACAAGCTGGTAGTGTGCTTGCCTAGCCTTTACAAGACCCTGAGTTCATTCTTCAGCAATGTATAAACTGGTTTTGCAGAATCAGCAATTCTAGGTTATCCTCAACTACCATATAGAATTCAGTGCCGGCCTAGGCTCCAATGACCAACAAACAAGCCAAGGAGAATTCACTTCTCATTCTCTTAGTTAAGTTAAGTTCAAGGGTAAAATATCAGGAGATTGAACCAGGTCTGATGCTGTAGTCCTGTGACCTTGCATTCAGAGGGCTGAGGCTAGAGGACTGCCTGGAGTTTGAGGCCAGTCCAGGAATGCAGCTTAATAGTACTACATTTGCGCAGCCTGGGCAAAGTCCTGGGTTCCATCGCTAGCGCTGGCAAAAGTAAATATGAAAAAGAACAAAAGCCAGAGTCACATTCAAAGCAGGACCGGTAAAAAGATGCTGGCACACCCTGTTCATGTGCTCATCGTTCACAACAATCAAAAAGTGGTGTCTCCCAATGAGTGAATGATTGAATAAACAAAATGTAGTCTGTACATCCATGAAATACTATTCAGACTTAGAAGAGGAAAGAAAAAAGAAAAGGAAATCCTGTCACATGTTTCAACAGAGGTAAGCCTAAATGACAGTATGTAACATAAAACATGACAGTTTTGCTGGGCATGGTGGCTCACGCCCTTAATCTCAGCTTGGTCTACAAAGCATTGCAAGACAGCCAGGGCTGTCTTGAATCAGAGAAACCCCACCTCAAAAGGGTGGCTGGTGAGATGAGCACCGACTGCTCTTCCAAAGGTCCTGAGTTCAAATCCCAGCAACCACATGGTGGCTCACAACCACCTGTAATAAGATCTGACACCCTCTTCTGGTGTGTGCGAAGACAGCTACATTATTTATAATAATAAATAAATCTTAAAAAAAAAAGCGAAAGAAACAAAGACAAATATGGTAAGATTCTACTTATACCAGTGCCTAAAACAATAAGTGGTTTTCAACCTTCCTGCTTCTGAGACCCTTTAACACAGTTGCTCATGCTGTGATGTCCCCTAAAGGTAAGATTATTTTCATTGCTACTTTATAACTATAATTTTGCTGCGGTTTTGAATTGTAAGGCAAATACATTTGGAGAGAGAGGTTTACCAAAGGGGGTCCCAATCAAGGGTTCAGAACTAGTGGCCTAGAACACTGAAGCACAGAGGAGTGGATGGAACCTTATCTGCCAGGGGCTAAGGGAGGAGGAACTAGGAAATTACTGTTTCATAGATACAGAGTTTCAGTTTTGCAAGACTAAAGGTTCTGAAGATGTCTGGGGCCATGGCTACAAAGTAACAGCTCTGAACACTACTAAAGAGAGGAGGTGGTGGGAGGTGGGAAGAAGGGCACAAATAATCCAGATATACTGTATGGGTGTATTAATTGTCAAAGAATAAATTTAATCTTGAAACAAACAAACAAACAAAAAGAATAAATTTAAATACACTGTTAAAATAAAAAAGAAAATGGCCAGATATCCCAGCCTGACACCTGAATTCAATCCCTGGTTTGAACTACCTGGTAAAAAGAAAGAACCAACTCCTGCAAGCTGTCCTTACACACAGGTGCTGTGACAGGCATGTGTACACACACATGCACACACACACACACACACACAC
>NW_022196904.1:70117282-70137230 GCF_008632895.1 Mastomys coucha
TATTCAAAAAAAAAAAAAACTTGACGTGGTTAATATTTTCATTAAAATAAAAACAGTAAGACTTTAAACCCACAGGATCTTAGATCACAGCCTGTTTTGAAGAATGAGTTACTCCTGACACTTGGAAGCAAGGAGAACTGGGCTGATGAGGGCCTTCCTGTTCCAGGCCTGACCTGCACTCTCTAGAGCACTCCAGGTGTCAGGGATTTGAGACCTTTTTCTGTTGTTTAGTTCTGCAAACAAACCATGTTCTGCCCATCTCAAAGAGACTAGGGGTGATATACCAAACCACAAGAAATGAGTTGGGGGAGAGGGTAAAGTGAACCACAAGAGAACTAAGAACATAAAAAAGCCAGACTCAGTAGGTGTCTGTCAGAGTGGAGAACAGGAAGAGATGCTGTCTCAAATAAGGTGGAAGGGAGTGATGAACTCCAGGGTTGACCTCTGACCTCCACAATGACACCACAGCTGGTGTGTGCGCATGTCAGGAGGGAGAGGAAGAGGATAAGGGTCATTAGAACACAAGAAGCAGTACCCACGCCCTTCTGGAAACTTCCAAAGGGACAGCCAGCTTGAATCTCCCAAGGGCCTACGTTCCAGGACCAGCATTGCAAATGATAAAGAAAGAAAACATGGCAACTGAAGAGATGACTCTGAAATTAAGACCTGAGCTTGATTCCCAGCACCCACATCTGTCAACTCACTACCACCTAGAACTTTAGCTCCAGGAAATTCAATGCCCACTTCTGGCCCAGTGGCCGCCAGCATGTGCATGCCATATACACATATGCACATAAAAATTAATCTTTGGGCAGGAGAGATGGCTCAGCAGTTAAGAGCACTGACTGCTCTTCTGAAGGTCCTGAGTTCAAATCCTAGCAACCACATGGTGGCTCACAACCATCTGTAATGAGATCTGATGCCTCTTCTGGGGTGTCTGAAGACAACTATGGTGTACTTACATACAATAAATAAATAAATCTTTAAAAAAATTAACCTTTATTGGTTGGAGAGGTGGCTCAACCGTTGGTTGCTCTTGCAGAGGATTTAGATCTGATCCCTAGCATCCATATGGTAGCTTACAACCGTCTGTAACTCTAGATCCAAGGAATCTGACTCCTTCATGTGGCCTCCACAGACACCAGACATGCATAATGTACATACAGGCAAGCACTCATATAGTGTGTGTGTGTGTTTTCTCTGGTTGTCCTAGAAGTTGCTTAAACTCATTCACAGAGATCTGCCTGCCTCTGCCTCCTGAGTGATAGAATTAAAGGTGTGCACCACCAACTCCCAGCAAAGAAAAATAATGTTTTTTTGTTGTTGTTGTTTTGTTTTGTTTTTTGTTTTTGTTTTTTTGTTGTTGTTGTTTTTTGAGACAGGGTTTCTCTGTGTAGCCCTGGCTGTCCTGGAACTCACTCTGTAGACCAGGCTGGCCTTGAACTCAGAAATCGCCTGCCTCTGCCTCCCAAGTGCTAGGATTAAAGGCGTGTGCCACCACTGCCTGGCTAAGAAAAATAATTTTAGATAAAATTAAATAAACAAAAATTTTAAATTTTTAAGTAAAAATAGATTTAACATAAATCAGATTGCAATACACCTTGTGAAATCTTGTAGGACTTTCTTTTTCACTCAAAGTCAAAATCAAAGTCCTCAAAAATGGCCTACAAGTTGAGGATGCAACACAGGTGCAAGCACGGGTGGCAAGCATGGGTCTTCCAGTGCAAAGCCTTATTTGACTATCAGCACCAGAATAAAATGGAGGAGAGAGAGCTGGCGGTCTGACTCAGCTTGCCTAGAGAGCTTGCCTAGCATACACAACCCCAGTACTGCAAAGACTGCATGTGGACACATTTATAATCCCAACATTTAGGAGGGTGGAAACAGAGGAGTCAGAAACTCAAGGTTATCCTCAGCAACTAGGAAATTCAAAGCTAGCCTGGGGAACTTGTGACTGTAAGTGTGAGGCCATGAACTGAAACCTGGAGCTGTCCCCCACCAGGATTCTCAGGAACTGTCCCCCACCAGGATTCTCAGGGTGGGATTTCCTTTCTTTTTCTTTCTTTCTTGTTTGGTTTTGTCGGTTGGTTGGTTTTGGTTTTCTGAGACAGGGTTTCTCTGTGTAGCTCTGGCTGTCCTGGAACTCACTCCATAGAGCAGGCTGCACCACACAGCCCGAGAGGCATTTCTATAAGATGGGATGTGCTAAAGGATGGCATCAGCAGTAGAAAAAAGAAGCTGGTGCAGAATGGAGCCCTCAGATCCATCTGTCCACGCCCCTGTCCTACTGAGAAAAATGCAGAGGAAGACACGGATCTCCCAGGTCTCCCCACCCCATCTCCATAAGGAATCTACTCCAATATCTACAGTGGACACCTGGAACTGTGGATTGCTCCACACTCTATCTGTAATGTACACACATACTATGATGTTTACCCTGCAAATCAGCCAGTGCTTGACAATAACTAATAAAGTAGGACAGTCATAGTAATATACTCTAAGTTACACGAATGTGTTCTCTTTAAAAATAAAAATAAAAACCTGCCACTGCCACAGACCTCAGCACACAGTGCAAGCAGCCTTGCCTCCTGCAGCCCCTCCCTCCTCTGGTATCTAAAGAGTTAACTTCCTCCCAGGCTCAGGCTTCACTCACTTGGCTCTTTCCGGTCCACCCGAATTCAAACCGTCCCATACACCTTACACCCTCTCTGTTTCTTTTCCTTAGCTCTTTCAATACTGACTACAGCTAGTTACTCTGTGTGAGCAAGCGCACTATAGAGAAACTTTGGAGGTCAAAGGACAACTTGTGGGAGTCTGTTCTCTCCTTCCACCACATGGGTCCTGGGGATCAAACTGTCACCAGGCTTGGCAGTAAGTGCCTTTATCTACTATGCATCTTTCTGACCCTTATCCTTAGTCCATTACTATGTGTCACATTGGTCAACTACCTTCTTAAATGCCCGTCTCTTCCCTATTAGAATTAAAGCCCAAAGACAGAACTCTCCCTCACTCCTATTCCCAGCTCCAGTCCCTACATCTTGCATGGAATCTGTCTCACAAAAGGAAGAACACATACTAGCGTCATATAGGAAAGGTAAATGTACATCAGGGCTACCTGGGCTCACTTTCTATTTTGATGCACGTGTTCCCTCCGTTCCTGCTGCCCAGGGCCATTGCGGCACATAAGCAGAGTTCTCTCTCATGTGATGGGCATCGTGCCCAGAACAGCTCACCGAAGAGAAGAGTATTTGTAATCTGGGCTGGAGGTGTGACTCAGTGATTGAAAGCTTGCCTAGCTAGCATGGTGTGAATCTCTGGGTGGGGGAGAGGGGTACACCCAGGTGTGAAGACACATGCCTATAATCTACCTACTAAGAAAGTGGAGGCAGGAGGATCACACATTTTAAAGCTAGCCAGAACAATTTAGTAAGACCAGCTCAAAATAAAGTTTAAAAAGAGCTGGGGGCTGCAAACTTATCAGAGAGCACTTGCTTGCCATATGTAAGAATCTGACACATTTTACACAGTAAAGACTCCAAAGCAAGCCACAGATCCTGACTTTATACAGCAAGGAGCTGTGCCCAGGGTCTATCAAAGGATAGGATAGAAGGAGCTCAAGAGGCCTCTGCTAAAGGTGGAAAACTTGAGTCAGCCAAGTTGTTCTACAGCCGTGGTTCTCAGCCTTCCTAATGCTGTGACCCTTTGATACAGTTCCTTATGTTGGGTTGGCCCCTAACCATTAGATTATTCGTTGCTACTTCATAACTGTAAGTTTGCTACCATTATGGATCATAATATAAATATCCAATATGCAACCCCAAAGAGGTCACAACCCACAGGTAGAACCCTGTTCTAGGTCTAACACAAGCACCTAAACCAGCTCTGAGGGAAGCTATGCTGGGAATGAGCAGCTGGGGATTGACCAGTTACGGCTGAAACGAGGCTCACAGAAGAACAGATAAGACCTAACTTCTGGCCTGGCAGTGGTGGCACACACCTTTAATCCCAGCACTTGGGAGGCAGAGGCAGGCGGATTTCTGAGTTCGAGGCCAGCCTGGTCTACAGAGTGAATTCCAGGACAGCCAGGGCTCCACAGAGAAACCCTGTCTTGAAAAAACAAAACAAAACAAAGAACTAACTTCTTGGTCTACAAAACTTGACGAAGGGCTTGTGGGATGGTGGGTAAAGGTAAAAGGAAAAAGGCCACTCCACAAGGTTGTCCTCTGATCTCCATACATGTACTGTAGCAAGTACACACACACACACACACACACACACACACACACACACACATACCACATCTGTCTCTCTCCACATACATGATAAATAATAAAGTTTTAAAAGTTAAAAAAAAAAAAACCCTGATGATCAGTTGTTGAATAATTTATTCTTAGATCTTAGATACTGGGATTGTTTGTCCCCTCCAAGCATACAAGATTGGCAGGGTACCTTCCTGGTCCAGCCACCAAGAACATCTAAAAATGGGGCTGGAGAGATGGCTTGGCAGTTAAGAAGCACTTACTGTTCTTACAGAGGACCCAAGTTCAATTCACAGCCCCCACATGGCCGTTCACAACCATCTGTAAGTGCAGTTCCAGGGAATCCAGTGCTCTCTCTTAGCCTCTGTGGGCAAACAGGGTCACAGGTGGCATACATACATACATACATGCATACATACATATATACATACATACATACATACATACATGCATACATGCATACATTCAGGCAAATATTGATACAAGTTCAATAAAAATAAAGAAGTCTTTAAGTATCTATCTAAAGAGTTAAGGTGAGGAAATGACAAAGTTTCTAATTAGGAGTAGAATAAAGGGAGTCTAAGTAAGTGCTTTGTCCCTGGAGAGGCTGAATCTCTTCCCAGGGTCTAAGTTACAGGGGCCAGCAAGCGGCTGCTGAAGCTTGCAAGTGGGAACCAAGGGACAGCAAAGACATTGGATGGTATTGGTTGGCTGGTTGGTTGGTTTCATTTCATTTTAATCACCTCCCCACTTGGAGACCTTTGGAAAGGACCTTCCACTAGCTGCTTTTTAAAGTATGTATCCAGACTGGTGGTGGGTGGGGGCTGGCTCATGCCATTAATCCCAGCACTTGGGAGGCAGAGGCAGGTGGATTTCTGAGTTTGGACCCACCTGGTCTGCACAGCGAGATCTCGACAGCCAGGACTATACGGAGAACCTGGCCTCAAAAGAACCAAAATAAATAGAAAAATGGGGATCCAAATTCAGAATCCCAAAGGAGCCTTATTTTCTTGTTAGTGCAGTTTCTTAAGGTAGTTTTTAAATTTTTTTGTTTGTTTTGGTATCACCATTTTACTGGAAGAAAAAAAGCCACTGGATGCCTTTAACTTCTACCATATTTTGCTGCAAGGCTGCCATATCTGAGTCTTGAAGGGCTGAGGCACTTGATCCGGCTTCAGTTTAGAGACGGATCCCAGAAGCACAAAGGCAGAAATGTCCCTTTCTCCTTGGCAAAGGGGAGAGTCAAGGGCCCGCCCTCTCCCTCCTCCTGGTCCCCAGCTCTGGTCAGCTGCTCCCACAGTGAGTTAACGATTACCACTCTAGCCAGAACAAGCCCCATAGCCAAACCCACCCCCTCTTCCTCATTCCTTTGGCTAACCCCAAGGGGCTTTGAGCCAGGTCAGGATAGAATTTCCGTAGCAACAGGCATCAAAAGAGGCCACCAAGTGCTGTACATTGTTCCCTGCCTTTTGTAGCAAGGCGCTGAGTAGCAAGGGTATGAAAGATGTCCACATGTCAGGCTGTGCAGTCTGTTAGTAATGGAGACTCTAAACCCTGATTATTTTGTCCTGAGTTGCGCCTTCACGTCTAAAAAGCAAGCTGAAGGCAACGCAGATCTCATGGGAACGACTGACTGCAGAAAAATGGCAATATGCGTGCAGTGCCAGCTCTCCACAGCTTGTATGCCAGGCAGGACCCACTCAGCGCAGCTCGTGGTCGGCCCAGCAAAGGGCCAGGAGAGGGCCCGGACTGAGCGTCCTGCGCAGCGAAGGGTAGGGGAGTGGCAGCGAAACAAAAGCGGGAAAAATATTAGGGCATTCCTCCAGCTGTCGAGTAAAGGTTCCAAAAATAGCTGACGTGGGTCTTTTGGAGAGGAGGAACCAGAGTACGCAGGGATTGGAGTGAAGGGGAAGTGGAGGCCTCTCCTCTTCGCCTTTGTCTGAGCCGGGAGCGCGAGGTGACCCTCCCCTGCCTAGGGCAGCAGCAGGCCGCTCCAGCCCCTCTTGGTCGCTTGTCCCCTCCAAAGGCGCAGGAAAGTCATGATACCCCACTCTAGGTTCAGGTACCCATGGATAAGCTCCCCCGGAATACCTGGAGAGCCCCAGTCCTGATAGGACCCAGCAATCCTGCCCCAGGCCACCAGATGCCACTATCCCCTGCGTCCCCTCCCCTTCGTCCCCATCCCTGCGCCTGCAGCGCCCCGATCTCCCCGGGAGCGGGAGACCGGAGTAAGGCCACGTCCTGGCCCTTTGTAACCCGCACACCGCCGTTCCCCGACCGCTGGTGTGTCACGAGTGGCGCTCCAAGGTCCCCCTCCCGGGACGTCGCCACGTCGCTGCGCTGCACGCGAGCCCGCCCCCCCTCCTCCCCGGTGCGGCACTCACAGTGGCGCCGCGGCTGCTCCGGCCAGCTGGGGACAGTCAGTGCTGCCGGTGCCCAGGTCCGCGCTGAGCCCGAGGCTCTGCAGAGAGAGCGCACGGCCCGCAGGTAGCCGGCCATCCCGAGCACGCGAGGTCCGAGCGTGCCGCTGCACCGGGCTGTGCGGTGGGGACTCTAAGCTGGCCCTGGTGGCTGAGACCCAACCGGGGCGGAGCTGCAGAACCTGCCGCCCCATTGGGTCTCACCCGGGAGAAGGCGGGTCCACGGCCGGGGCAGGAGCCTGCTCGATACCCTTGGGCCTGTTCCAGAGCCTGGGTGGCCCCAGCGCTGAGCCCGCGCTTTCTGGGAGCCTCCATATATCCTCAAAGCAGCAGGCGCCAGTTAGACTCATCGGGCGGCGGGGGCTCACGGCTGCAAGACTCCCCGCTTCCATTAGAATGTTAGAGGCGGACACGTCGCCTTAATCCCCTGCGTCCTTTGCGTTTAGCTGACCTACAGACCCGAGGCACTTTCCTCAAGACAATTGACAAGTTTTGCATTCTTGAACCTAGACCGTGGCATCTTGGGTCTCCCCCAGGTAGCGTCCAGTTGGGTGGACTAACCAGAATCGAGAGCTGAAACGCCGGGTACGGTGGAGGCAAGAATATGGGAAGTTCGCTATATACTAAGTTCTAGGTCAATCGGGGCTACATGAGACCCTGTAGCAAAAACAAAACAAAAGGTGGAAATCCTTCTGCTCCTGACTAGACCAAACTTCTAGCCCCAAAGTCCTTCATCGTGGCCAAATCTGTCTCCCCTGGGTATAAGAGTGCCTATCAGACTTATGTGACATTGTAAAGGTTTGAGGTATGTTCATCCTCATAGCACAACCACTGCCCGAGTTAATTACATTCTGTGCTAGTAGTTATGAAGGAAAGCCCGCGTTTTCCTATATCCTAGGCAAAGGTCCAGCCACCACCAGTCCAACAGCTCTTAGTTTACCTGTTTGCATGGGAAACCAAACAGAAACCCTGGCACATACAAGCTAAATCCATCACTGCCCATTTTCTTGAAGGCTGGGTTTTGTGTATCAAAATCTCACAAACCCACCCCAGCCCTCCCAGTCACACCAACTCAATCCAAAGGAGAGCAACCTTTCTGCCCTGTGCTCCCAGTTCCCACCCCAGCTTCGGGGTCAGCCTTTGCCAGGTGGAGCTATGCCAGGAAAGTGGCGGTGAACTGCTAACATCAAAGCTTCCCTCCTGGAGTCCGAGCCACAGATTTGGTTCTGGGATCCAGTACAGAGAGTGTATGCAAGGAGAGACATCTGGGTCCCTCCAGGATCTGAGGGAAGGAGTAGGAAAGCCTGGCCTGGGGCAGCATGTTCCAGAACAGCCTGAGAGCCCTTTTACTGGATTCCCAGTTCTCTTGTGTAAAAACTGGTAAAGACCACGCGGAGACTGCAAACTTGGGCTTTCATGCCATCCTGGAAATCGTATCAGATTCCTGGACTTCAGGATCCTCACATGCAAGGCTGGAGAACAGACAGTCTTTCTAGACCAGTCAGGATTTTGGAGGTCAACTACCACTGTGATTGCTGCTGAATCTCACAAGGCGATTCTCCCACAAATAGCAGACTCAGTCTCAGAGTCCTGGCAAGTCACTACCCAGCCTCAGTGTTTGTCTGCTGAGGGATCAAGGCAGAAGTCTTTGTGTTTCTAGAACCATCACAGGCAAACTTTCTAAGTGCAGCCTCAATTAGAACCAGTTGAGACAAGGTCACTTTCTTCCTCTTCCTCTTCTTCTCCCTCTGAGGCAGGTTTCTTCTCTATATAATCCTGGCTGTCGTGGAACTTGGTATGTAGATCAGGCTGATCTCGAACTCAGAGATCTACTTGATTCTGCCTCCTCAGTGCTGAGCTTAAAGGCATGGGCCACCACTGTCCATCTGTCAAGGTCACTTTTTTTTTTTTTTTTTTTTTTTTTTTTTTTTTTTTTTTTTTTTTTTTTTTTTTTTGGTTTTTTCGAGACAGGGTTTCTTTGTGTAGTCCTGGCTGTCCTGGAACTCACTCTGTAGACCAGGCTGGCCTCAAACTCAGAAATCTGCCTGCCTCTGCCTCCCAAGTGCTGGGATCCCATGTGCCACCACCACCTTACAAGGTCACTTTTTAAACTGCCCTTCTCATTGCCTGCTCCTAGGCTTCCAACTCCATGCCAGCTTTCTCCATACAGTGATTTGTGAGGCAGCTGGTTTTAGCAGAGCTCAGAATGGACAAGATACCATTTCAAAGTCATATGGCCAGGATGTAGCTGTAGTTCAAACCCAAATACCTGGCTGACAGCCCAATATTTGCTTAAGGGGAGAAGAGAGAAACTAGGACCTCTGTTGTTCTTGTTTGACACTCCTGCTCATGGTAATTTCTAAAAATTATTAATTTATGTGTATAGATGTTTTGCCTTCATGTGTGTCTGTGTACCACATGCATGTGTGATTGGTACTCTGAAAGCCAGAAGAGAATGCAGAACTGGAGTTACAGACAATTGTGAGCTGCCATGTTGGTCTGGGAAGAGGTAGCTCTTAACCTCCAAGCCATCTCTCCAGCCCCACATGGACATTTTTAACCCTGAAAGTTTTTCCTGTGATGGTGGTGATTGTCGTAGTTAGGTTTTTACTTCTGTGATCAGACATCATGACCAAGGTCACTCTTTTTGTTTGTTTGTTTGTTTTTCCAGACAAAGTTTCTCTGTATAGCCCTGGCTGTCCTGAAACTCACTCTGTAGACTAGGCTGACCTCGAACTCAGAAATCCACATGTCTCTGCCTCACAAGTGCTGGGATTAAAGGTGTGGGCCACTACTGCCCGGCAGTGAGGCTGATTTACAGGTTCAAAGGTTCAATCCATTATCATCAAGGTGGGAGCATGGCAGCATCCTAGCAGGCATGGGGCAGGAGGAGCTGAGAATTCTACATCTTCATCTGAAGGCCACTAGAAGACTGGCATCTTCAGGCAGCTAAGAGGAAGCTCTCAAAGCCAACACTCACAGTGATACACTTCCTTCAACAAAGCCACACCCACTCCAACAAGGTCACACCTCCAAACAGTGCCACTCTCTTGGCCAAGCATATTCAAACCACCACATGGCATTTAAAGAAAATTGAGTTAGCCAGGCAGTGGTGGCACATGCCTTTAATCCCAGCACTTGGGAGGCAGAGGCAGGTGGATTTCTGAGTTTGAGGCCAGCCTGGTCCACAGAGTGAGTTCCAGGACAGCCGCGGCTATACAGAGAAACTCTGTCTCGAAAAAAAACAAACAAAAAAGAAAAGGAAAGAAAAGAAAATTGGGTTAGAATCTGTAATTTGAGGTTGATGAGTTAGAATGCTGGGCACATGTGTATGTATGTGCGTTCATGTATGTGTGTACTTGTACCTGTGTGTGAATAGTGAAGAATGTGTGCTACTTTATGAGTGATCAGAAGGCAGTCTTGCATGTTGTCCCTCAGCCACCATGCCTGAGGCAAGGTGTCTTTTATTGTTTGCCGCTGCTGACAGGTATTCTCCTGCCTCTGCCTGCCATCTCATCACAGACACACTGGAGTTACAGATGTGCACTCCATTCCTGTCCTGAGGTAGGTGCTACAGAGTCAGCATAGGTCTCCACAGTTGCATGGCCAGCCTGCTCCCTGAGTCATTTCCTTGGCCCCCAAATTTCGTTTTTGTTTGTTTCTCAAGACAGGGTTTCTCTCTGTAGCCCTGGCTATCCTGGAACTCACTCTGTAGACCAGGCTGGCCTCTAACTCGCAGAGATCCATCTGTCTCTGCCTCCCAAGTGCTGTTATTAAAGGCATGAGCCACTGACACCCAGCTAGCCCCACATTTTAAAAGTTAAACTCCATTTCATAATTGAGTCTATGCTACATACAAGTTCTTTGAAGAAGGACAAAAATTACTCTATCTCCAATCTCTAAAAACTCCTGTGTACAGATACAGTCATCACAGATCCAGGGACAAGAAGGGAATCCCAAGAGGAGCTTCTTCTTTTTTTTAAATTACATTTTATTATTGTTATTTGTTGTTGTTTTTAAGCAAGATCTTACATAGCCCAGGGTGGCCTCAAACTTACTATGTATTGGAGAATAACCTTGAACTCCTGATCCTCCTGTCTCCATTTTCCAAAGCTGAGATTACCCTACTTCCATGAGGAGTTTTGCTGGCACACGAGACATCCAGCAAGGAGAAAGTCCTCTGTGATGGAGGCGCTTCCCTGGTAAGTATGTATGTGGGTGGAAGATCCACCAAGAGTGTGAGGAATCCAGACCACAGGCTGACAAAGCGGGTGTCTCAAGCTCTGTCCAGCCTACACTCCGTGTGTTCTGTGGTGTGCTTGTAAGCAGAGTGCACATATGTGTTGAGAGGGAGGCAGGGGTTCACACCTGGAAGAGAGATCAGAGTCCCTGGACCAAAGACTTGCCTGACATGGGTCCTGGAAGACTTCCAAAAAAGGACAGGACCACAGAGGTAGTGCAGCAGCTGCCTGAACACAAGCCAGGCAGGAGAGGAGTCAGGGTGAGTCAGACCTCCCCCTGGAAGGCTGGAGAATGCCATTATTAGAAAGTGGAAAACAGGAGGCAAGTGTTGATAGCTGAGGGAGCTATTTATGGTGATCTGCCCAGCTTGTCCTGTGCCTGTTTCCAGTACCTTCTCCCTGACGTCCAGCTCCAGCAGGCGCTCTGCAGCTCTACATACCTGCAGTAGCTCCAGCATGGGCGAGTACAAGAACAGCTGGATAGCCCTGTTCCCTGTGCCTGCACTGCCTCTTACCAAGTCAAATAGCTGCTTTCCCCTGCTGCAGCCCAACCCAACGTCTGCCTGGTAGATGCTTTGGCCTGTGTGCTTGTGCCCCTACAATTCAGATGTTGTGCATTTATTCTCTTAGCAATGGTATTTAGGGGACATAATTACATCATGAGGACCACTCATCATGAATGGCGTTACTGACACTGTAAGAAGTCTTGTGAAGCAGTTGACCTCTCGAGTGTGAGGCTATAATATCAAAGGAGACCTTACCGGGCAGCAAGCATACTAGCACCTGAACCTTTTATTATATGTTTAAAGATTTAATTGATTTAATTTTTTGTTTGTTTCATTTTATGTATATGTGTGCTTTGCCTGAATGTATGTAGGCACCCTACCTAAGTACCCCCCCCCAAAATGCATCAACTCCTTTGGAACTAGAGTTGCAGGTGGTTGTGAACTGGTATGTATGGGTACTAGGAACCAAAGCTTTGTCCTTTGCAAGAGCAGCAAGTGCTCTTACCTGCTAGGCCATCTCTTCAGCCCAATTATTATTACTACTATTTTAAGATAGGGTTTGGTATCCCAGGCTGGTCTCAAACTGGCTCTGTAGCTGAAGATAGCCTTTCTCCTGATCTTCGTGCTTCTAGCTCCCAAGTGCTGGGATATTCACAGTGCCTCACCCTCCTGCTTTCAGTGGCTATGGGGAATCAAACCCAGAACCTTGTGTCAGTTTAGGTTTCCATTGCAGTGATAGGGCAACACAGCCAAGGCAGCTTTAGTAAAAGACAGCATTTACTTGGGGCTGGCTTGCAGTTCAGAGATTTAGCCCATTATCATCATGGCGGGAAGCATGGCAGCATCCAGGCAGATGTAGTGCTGGAGAAGGAGCCAAGAGTTCTACATCTTGATCTGCAGGCAGCAGAAGGGAACTGTCCTCCCCAGACAACCAGGAGGAAGCTCTCTTCCTCACAGGACAGAGCTTGAGCATAGGAGGAGACCTCAAAACCCACCCCCACAGTGACACACTATCTCTAACAAAGCTACACCTTCTCCAATAAGGCCATTCCTCCTAATAGTGCCACTTCCCAAGGGCCAAGCATATTCAAGCCACCACAAACCTCAAGCATGCCCAGCAAGCATCCCACCAACTGAGCCACACTCCCATCTCTTATTCTAACTTTGTAAAATGGACAGGAGTGGGGCTTAGAAGCAGATTTAGGGGTGAATTTGCTGATACTGTATGTTTTGATGCTCTTTTGAGATAAGGCCTCAGGATGACCCACTCAGTGTTGGGAGAAGATGCTGGAACACTATTGAATTTCAAGAACTGTTCTACAGCTTGCTTAAATTAATCCTAAACATTGCTACATTCAGAGAGCAAGAATCAAACAAAGAGAAATGGTTGAGGGCTAAAGAGATGGCTCAGGGGTTAAGAGCACTGACTGCTCTTCTGAAGGTCCTGAGTTCAAATACCAGCAACCACATGGTGGCTCACAACCATCTGTAATGAGATCTGATGCCCTCTTCTGGTGTGTCTGAAGACAGCTACAGTGTACTTACATATAATAATAAATAAATCTTTGGGCCAGAGGGAGCAGGGCCTGAGTGAGTGGGGCCAGAGTGAGCAAAGGCCCTGAGTTCAATTCCCAGCAACCACATGATGGCTCACAACCATCTGTACAGCTTCAGTGTACTCATATACATAAAATAAATAAATAAATTTTTAAAAAGAAAAAGAAAAAGAACCCAGGTAGTGGTGGCACACACCTTTAATCCTAGCACTTGGGAGGCAGAGGAAGGCAGATTTCTGAGTTCGAGGCCAGCCTAATCTACAGAGTGAGTTCCAGGACAGCCAGGCTACAGAGAAACCCTTTCTCAAAAAGCAAACAAACAAAGAAAAGAAAAGAAAAGAAATGATTGAAGGCCATTAACATGGGCCAGATGCAACATAACTAGGTTGTCAAGAGATGGACAGAGCACAGAGTTTCTACCAACTTGCAGATGGAATTTGTTTTGTTTGTTTTTCTTTCTTTCTTTTTTTTGTTGAGACAAGGTTTCTCAGTGTAGCCCTGGCTGTCCTGGAACTCACTCTGTAGACCAGGCTGGCCTCGAACTCAGAAATCTGTCTGCCTCTGCCTCCCAAGTGCTGGGATTAAAGGTGTGCACCACCACTGCTCAGAGCAGATGGAATTTGTATCCTTAGGGTCTCACTGCCGAGAGTCACAGTCTCTTGGAACCTCAGTCTTCCAGCTGCAAATAGGGAATAACAGTGCTAACTGCTGGGGGAGTTCTCCGGGGGCTAAATGAGCTCCCAGCACAATGTTGAAATGCTGCCTGGTACACAGAGGCATGTGCTGCTCCCTACAGAGTTACTGGGCCTCTGAGACTTGCCAAATGTGAAATGGGGATGGATCAGAGAGCACATTCCTCCCTGAGAGGATCTTACCCTTCAGGGGTGTGGGGGAGACAGATATGTAAACAGGTCATTTCAAAATATAGTGAACGTGGTACAGAGAGTGCTTGGCTGCTGCAGCATCTCCAGAGCACTTCCATAACATCCCTCCACCTTGAGATGTGTGGACTTGAATCCAGCAATTTCATTTGCAGGATTTGATGCCAAAAGAATAACCTCTAGGAGGTATAAGGAGACTCAGAATATGAGAATGCTCACAGCACTGTTGTTTGTGATAGGGAAATCCAAATTGAAACCCAGGTGTAGTGGCACAGGCCTATAATCTCAGGACTTGGTAAACTCTAGGCAAAGGATTAGTCAAAGATAGCCTAGAATACATAAGGAGTTCCAGGATCACCTGAATTACAAAGTGAAAGAGGAAAAAGAAAAGAAAGGTAAGGAAAGTCAATAAGAAGGTTCACTAGGTCATGGAGTCTGCTTATCAAGCATAACCACTTGAATTGGAGCCCCAAGACCCAATTGGTGGATATCTTTGATAGGGTTTCCATTGTTCCATGAAAAAGGCAACACTTTTTCTTTTTCTTTATTTTTAAATATTTATTTATTGTTATATGTAAGGACACTGTAGCTGTTTTCAGATACACCAGAAGACAGCATTAGATCTCATTACAGATGGTTGTGAGCCACATTGTGGTTGCTGGTATTTGAACTCAGGACCTTCGGAAGAGCAGTCAGTGTTCTTAACAGCTGAGCCATAACTCACAGCCCCACCCCACCCTTTTTTTTTTTTTTTTTTTTTTTTTTTTTTTTTTTTTTTTTTTTTTTTTTGAGACAGGGTTTCTCTGTGTAGCCCTGGCTGTCCTGGAACTCACTCTGTAGACCAGGCTAGCCTCAAACTCAGAAATCTGCCTGCCTCTGCCTCCCAAGTGCTAGGATTAAACGAGTGTCCTACCAGTGCCTGGCTGCAAGGCAACTCTTATAAAGGACAACATTTAACTGGGGCTGGCTTACAGTTTCAGAGGTTCAGTCTATTATCATCATGGCAGGAAGCATGGCAGAGTCCTATAAGGTCATACCTACTCTAACAGGGCCACACCTTCTAATAATAGTTCTACTCCCTATAGACCAAGCATTCAAACACGTGAGTCTATGGGAGCCTTTCCTAGTCAAACCATCACAGTATATTCTCCATGTTGACCTCTAACCTATACATTTGTGCCATCATACACATACCATCACATGTATAGATATATGTGCATGTATAGATATGTGTATATGTGTACATATAAACAGAAAAAAATTAGAGACTAAAGACACATGAACCAAAATGTAAATGAGAAGTAGAATTAATAGGACTCCCCATTTCAACTTTTTTTTGTTTAGTTGGGTTTTGGTTTTGTTGAGACAGCTTCTTTCTATGTGCCCCTGGCTATCCTGGAATTCACTATGTAGAACAAAGTGGCCTTGAATTCATGGGTATCTGACAGCCTTTGCCTTCTGAGTGCTGGGGCTAAAAGTGTACACCACCAAACCCAGAATATTTATTTATCTATCTATCTATCTATTTATTTATTTATTTATTTATTTATTTATGACATGAGACATCACTCTGTAAGCAAAGGCTAGTCTTAAATTAAGACAATCCTCCTGCTTCAGTCTCAGAGAGCTGGGATTGCAGGTATGAACTGCCATGCCTGGCTTCAGTGACAACCTTAGGTCGTTCTGTGGAAGCTGAATATCTGTCTCAACTTTAGTCAGAAAAATAATGACCATCCAGGCTATGGCAATTCATGCTTGTAATCCAGCACAGGACAGACAGGCACACAGACAGACAGTCAGACACACACACAGTCATAGACCATGTGCACACACACTAACCTAAACAAATGGATGCTACACTACAGTACTGTCCAGAGTGGCCAGCGCACTCCATTCTGATAGCTTCCTTTAAATGAAAGATAGCTCCATAGACTTTTCTTTCTTCTATGTGGGAAATGAAGAGTTAAAGAGCTTGGGGTAGGAGAGGAAATGAAGGGAAAGAAAGTGAGGGCCCCAACACCCCAACAGAAAACTAGCTGCCACAGCTGGGATTAGCCACACCCACAGCTGTGGCTGCTTGCTGAAAGAACTGCCACCACACTCGCACCCCAAATCCTCATCTAAACTCTCACAGGCCCCACTCCTACCCAGCCGTGCCTGCTCTTCACTCCAGGTTCTCCTGAAGGAGCCATTTTTTTCCTGGGGACTCAGGAGGACAAAAAGACCACAGCAAAGTGAGGAATCAGATGGAGATGGGGACAAACTCCTGTGACCCAGAACAAAGGTTCCAATGGTGTGGTCCTGTGGCAGAGAGAGAGAAGGCTGAGCAGTTTTGCAGAGGACATGGGTTCAATTCCCAGTACCCACATGGTGGCTGACAACCATCTGCAGCTCTAGTTCCAGGGGAATCTGATGCTCTCCTCTGACTCTGCACATATATGGTGTTCATACATGACTTGAACAGGAAGTAAAAAGTTGGTCATGAAGATGTAGCTCATGGGCAGAGCATTTCTCTAGCATAATCAAAGTCCTGAGTTTTAATCTAAGGATAGAGAGAAAGAGAGATCATTAGTAGATACATTCAAGAGCTCAGTCAGCAAACTCCTTGGCATATAAGATCCCCAAAACTCATGTAAAAATAAGGAAGTGACCTGGCCGTGGTAAGACACACTCTTGTGGACAGGGTCTCTCTCTGTATAGCCCTGGCTGTCTTGGAACTCACTCTGTAGACCAGGCTGGCCTCAAACTCAGAAATCTGCCTGCCTCTGCTTCCCAAGTGCTGGGATTAAAGGCGTGTGCCACCACTGCCCGGCAGCCACACTTTTATCCCAGCACTCAGGAGGCAGAAGCAGGCAGATCTGGCTTGAGTTTGAGGACAGCCTGGTCCACATAGTTAGTTCCAGGACAGTCAGGACTATGTAGAGAGACCCTGTCTCAAAATAAATAGACAATAAAAAATAAAATAAAAAATAAGTATCTGGAATTGGTAGCATTTCCTAACCCCCAGTGCCGAGAAAGAGGTAAGGAAAGGAACACTGTGTCCTGCTGGCCAGCCAATCTAGCAGAATCAGGCTACACACACACACATACACACACACACACATACACACACACACCCCTGAACACATATACATGTACACATTCTCACATGTCTCACACATACACAATGAATAGGTCTGAGGACTCCAGAGTAGAGCTGTTACCTAGCATGTGAGACCCTCAGTTGGTTCAATCCCCAGCAAAGGAAAAAGTAAGAAAAGAAAATCCTCATGGGCCGAGCAGTGGTGACACACGCCTTTAATCCCAGCCAGCACTTGGGAGGCAGAGGCAGGTGGATTTCTGAGTTTGAGGCCAGCCTGGTCTACAGAGTGAGTTCCAGGATGGCCAGAGCTATACAGAGAAACCCTGTCTCAAAAAAACAAAAAGAAAAAAGAAAAAAAGAAAAAAAGAAAATCCTCATGGATACTGTTTCAAACTCCACAATTACAACTAGGAAACTATCACTTTGTTACTAAAGAAAACAAGAAAACAAGAAAAGGTTGCGGGAGAACGGCTCAGTGATTAAGAGCGCCTGGTGCTTCTGCAGAGTTCAGTTCCTAGCACTTTCTTTGGGTGCCTCCCAACCGCCTGTAACTTCAGCTCCACCAGATGCAGTGTGACCTCCAAGGGCACCCACAGTCACATGCAAAAACCCACACACTTATACACATAATATAAATTGAATGAAAAAAATTTAAAGGCTAGCCCAGTGGCTAGAGAGATGGTTCAATGGTTTGGAGCCCGGCTCCAAAGAACTTTTAAGTTTCCACTCTACGTCCTGGAACTCATTCTGTAGACCAGGCTGGCCACGAACTCACAGGGAATTTTTGTTTGCAAACCATTTTCTTTTATTTTTGTTTTAAGACAGTGTGCCTGGCTTGCTTATTTATTTATTTATTTATTTATTTATTTATTTATCTTTGGTCACATTTTCTGTATGTATTCACATATGGCTGAGTTGGTTCTGATGTTTCTCCATTTGTTTGCGATACTCAGGATATCACAAACTCTGTGCCTTGTATCTGCTAGGCAAGTGTTCTACTGTAATGAGCATAGTAAAAAAAAAAAAATGCCTTTTAGACATGTAAAAGTAACCTAGTCAGGATCCCCACTATACCCAAAGCTATGTCAAATAGCCAGAACTCAATGGCATCACTCTCTCCAGATAACCAGACACAGTCCTAGAACCCTAGGATGCCCGCTGGACAGTATGTAAGCAGAGGCCAAGAGCAATCAATGTTCTGCACATCTGCAGAGACACCACCTTGATATGCTCTGCAGCTGGAGAGTCTCTTCCAGGATCCTGCCCCTCAATTCAGACTTCTATTAGAGACTCCAGCTAAGATATGTCACAGAGGAGAGCAGCCTTGGGGAGGCAGGTTTAGGATCATAGGGATTTAGAGTGTGAACACTGTGTGAGGACCTTCAGCATAACAAAATAAAATGTTTACCTGCCTTCTTGCTAGTGACATCTACTACTGAGCTTAATCCCCAAGTTTTGTTTTTATATTACTTTCTTTTTCTTTGTGAGACAGAGTCTTGGTCTGTAGTCTTGACAGGCCTGGAGCTCACTATAGAGACCAAGTTGGTCTCAAACTCATAGAGATAAATCTGCTTTGGCCTTCCCAGTGCTACGGTTAAAGGTGCGAACCAGCACTCCAAAAACTTTTTTTTTTTTTTTAAGGGTAGACTCTCACCCTGTTGCCCAGAAAGCAATCCTACCTTCTCAGCTCTCCAATCCTGGAGTTTCAAGAATGAAGACCCAAACCCAGCTTTTTGTAGTTGTACTTTCACTCTCTGTGAAGGGAGTTTTAATACCCTTCTCCTCTTGCTCCCTTTACTATCTTCTTTCATTACAGTTACTTAACAGAGTTGAGAGTTTGGCCTCCTACTCTTGGGCTCAAACAAAGGCCTTGCCTGCCTCTGCTTTCCAAGTGTGGAGACAACACGTACTCACAAGAACCCCAACTTACATTTCTCTCTTTTGTTTGCTTGCTTGCTTATGGATTTTGATACAGGTCTCCCTATGCGGTGCTGACTGGCCTGGAACTCTGTGTAGTCAGAGACGGCCTAGAATTGGCTGAGGAGACAATTGGCTCCTGTCCCTGCTTCCCAACTGCTAGCATTACAGATAACAGGATCACTACCATGCCTGGCTGACAGTGTCCACTGAAGCTGAACACGGGCTGGGGAGACAGCTGAGAGGGAGAGCTCTTGTTCTGCAGTGTCTTAAGAGAGCTATGGTGTACTTGCATATAATAAATACATAAATCTTTAAAAAAAATCTTTATTTTATGTATATGAGTACTCTGTACCTGTCTTCAGACACACCAGAAGAGGGCATTAGATCTCATTACAGATGGTTGTGAGCTATCATGTGGTTGCTGGGATTTGAACTCAGTCGGTGCTCTTAACTGCTGAGCCATCTCTCCAGCCTGGAAATAGCTATTTAACCTTTTTTTTTTTTTAAACCCCCTCTTTCTTCTTGGAAACAGGTCTCACAATGTGAGACTCAGCCTTGAACTCACAGAAATCTGCCTGCCTCCTCTTCCCAAGTGCCAGGATTAACACATAAGTCAGCACCCTGTCCTGTCAATTTTCCCTCCTTCCTTCCTCCCTTCCTTCCTCCTTTCTCTCTCACTTTCTCTTTCTCTCTCTCTCTCCCTCCCTCTCTCTCTCTCTCTCTCTCTCTCTCTTTCTCTCTCTCTTTTATGAGTGTTTTACCTGCATGTATGTCTGTACACCGTGTGTGTGCTTGGTATCTGCACAAGTCATAAGAGGCCCGTGGAACTGGAGTTTTTAAAATTGAAATTATCTTGAGAAGTCTTGGGTGTGTAATAACATCCTTATCTTAAGTCTCCCTCCTTATCTCCCCCATTCCTCTTGTTATCGTACAGGCAGTCCCACTAGTGACCTGTTCCCAGGGACTTAGCAACTGCTTGCACCATCACCTGCCACTGCCAGGTGTGTGCTGCAGATAAAAGGACTGCTAGCCACCCCAGATCTCTCTCTCTCTCTCTCTTTCTCCTTCCCTCCCTCCCCCCAC
>NW_022196904.1:70137475-70143341 GCF_008632895.1 Mastomys coucha
TTTTTTTGCATCCCTCTGTCTCCTTTTCAGTGACCCCAGAGTTTGCTCTTTTGTGTTTGAATTGTGTGCTCTAGTGTAATGTCCTCGGGAATCACTTGTACTGGTGCACACTGGTAATTCAAGCACATTGGTGGTGGAGGTAGGAGGATTGCGGCCGCTTGGGTTTCGTAACGTGTTGAAGGTCAGTCCAGGAAAACAATACCTTGTCGCAAACCAAATGAAATGAAACTGGTTCTCCAGATGAGGTGCAAGCCTTTAATCCCATCTCTATGTCCAGGCAGAGGCATGCAGCTCTCTATAAAGCTTGAGGCCAGCAGAAAGCATCAGATGTGTGTTTGAATGGTCCTGGGGCTGGCTGGCAGTGTAGGTTGCCCAGGCCTGGCTCTGGCTCTGTCTTTTCTCTCTTGTCTTCATGAGGCTTCCCTCCAGGCTCACTAAATAATCTTCTATTAGTTGTTGACATTTTTTTAATCTTTTTTTTTTTTCCCCAAGTGCTGGGATTAAAGGCTTTGCACCACCACCACCTGGCTAATCTTTTAATTGGAAATTGACAAATTATAGTTGAGTGCATTTACTCAGTGATGTTATTTACTAGTATAAAGTTGAATAATTAATGAAGCTCATTAATATACCAATCCCCAACATCTATTACTGAAACGTTTGCTTTGCTTCTGTGTTTGGTTTGGGTTGTTGTTTTGACATTGTAGCACAAGCTGGCTTAGAATTCACTCTCTAGCCCAGGTTAGCCTCCGTTTCACAGCAGTCTTTCTGCCTCAGACTCTCAAGACACTCAATTTAGTTTAATTTTCTTTAAGATAGAGTCTCAAAGCCCTGACTGGCCTGAAACTATAGTAGTCCAGGCTATCCTAGAACTCAGAGAGATCCACCTCTGCTTTGTGAATATTAGGTTAAAGGCATGTATCTCCATGACCAGCCTTAGACGGTATTTATTTATTTATTATTTATTTGTTTGTTTGGTTGGTTGGTTGGTTGGTTGGTTGGTTTGATTTTTCAAGATAGAGTTTCTCTGTGTAGCCTTTGGCTGTCCTGGAACTTGCTCTGTAGACCAAACTGGCCTGGAACTAACAGAGATCCACCTGCCTCTGCCTCTCTGGTGCTGGGATTAAAGGTATGTGCCACCACCCAGCACCTTACATTTTTAAAATTTATTAATTGTTATTTTATTTGCATTGGGGTTTTGTGTTGAGGTTCAGGAATCACCACACAAACCATACAAGCATGGATCTTACTTAAGAATAGTTTATTGGCCAGGCGGTGGTGGCGCACACCTTTAATCCCAGCACTTGGGAGGCAGAGGCAGGCGGATTTCTGAGTTTGAGGCCAGCCTGGTCTACAGAGTGAGTTCCAGGACAGCCAGGGCTATACAGAGAAACCCTGTCTCGAAAAACCAAAAAAAAAAAAAAAAAAAAAAAAAAAAAAAAAAAAAAAAGAAAAGAAAAAAAGAAAAGAAAAGAATAGTTTATTGAATGCACACCCCAAGATTGGGGGCTTGGGGACTCTGGGGCCTAATTGTGGTACCAGTCTGCTCTTAGCAGGGTTTTTATAGGAAAAATCAAGTTCAGAAGTTCAGAAGGCAAGGGTGGAGGCACTAGTACATTTGGCTTTTTAGACAATACACTATCAGCTGACTTTTAGGCTGATTGGTCCTGAGTGAGGTAAGGGGTGGTGGGGAATTGGGAGTTTCAGAGCACTGCGATAACAGAGCATAAGCAATACAACCATAGTGTTGTGGCCTTTTAGGAGAATTTCTCAGAATCAGCTATGGATAATTACTTCTGGAAAGTGAAGTCTGAGAACCTGAACTTAATGTCACCTTACCAGCAAAATGTAGACTTGTGGAGAGCTCTTGGGGCCACTTCTAGGATTTGTCCAGAATATTGACATTGGGCTAGGACAAAGACGTAGGCTCAAGAAAATACATTGGTGGAATTTATACCTGGTATCTTGATTATCTTGATAAGTCCGTAGAAACAGTGACCTCAGGACCTTTGCTTATTCTTTGTTTGTTTCCTGACTACTTTATGTCTTAGGACTGACCACATTCTTTATATGTACCTAGAATGATATTAAAGCAGACAGGGAGAAATTAGACCCGCTTCAGCTTCAGCACTGCCTGGGATCATGCTAAATGTTGTATAATTGTCTTTTCTCTCTTTAATTCTCACTCCCTCCCTCGAGACCCCGTTAACTGACTGAGCTTGGTCAGATACTGACTACAAAATGGCTATAGTTATGCTAAAAGGAACAGGCCTCAACGTTTTAACTGCATGTATGTCTGTGTGAGGGTGTTGGATCCTCTGGAACAGGAATTATATATTATGAGCTGCCATGTGGGTGCTGGGAACTGAATACTTGTCTTATATAAGAGCAGTCAATGAGCTGGGCAGTGGTAGCACATGCCTTTAATCCCAGCACTTGGGAGGCAGAGGCAGGCAGATTTCTGAGTTCTAGGCCAGCCTGGTCTACAGAGTGAATTCCAGGACAGCCAGGGCTATAAAGAGAAACTCTGTCTCGAAAAACCAAAAAAAAAAAAAAAAGACTACAGACCGAGACAAGAAAAGAGCAGCCAATGATCTCAACTCCTGAGCCATCTCTCCAGCTCCCTAGATTTTTTTTTTTCAATACCATTGTTTGCCTCCCCAGGGACAGTAGCTCTGGAGCAAGGCAAACCTGGCTAAAATTCCAAGCTTCAAGACTGTAAAGTAAAATTTTTCTTTTTTTACTTCTTCTCTTTCTCCTTTTTTTTCTTTTTTCTTTTTCTTTTTTGTTTTTATGTTTTTTCTTTCTTTTTAAAAAAAGATTTATTTATTTATTTATTTTATGTATACAAGTACACTGTAGTTGTGAGCCTTCATGTGATTGTTGGGAATTGAATTTAGGACCTCTGCTCTCTCCAGTCAACTCTGCTCTCTCTGGCCCAAAGATTTATTTATTATTATAAATAAGTACACTGTAGCTGACTTTAGATGCATCAGAAGAGGGCATCAGATCCCATTACAGATGGTTGTGAGCCACCATATGGTTGCTGGGATTTGAACTCAGGACCTTCAGAACAGTCAGTGCTCTTACCCATTGAGCCATCTCACCAGCCCTTCTTTTTTTCTTTTTCTTTTGTTTGTTGAGATAGAGTCTCGTATAGCCAGACTAGCCTTGAACTCTCAAACTTACCTTGTACAATGGCCTTGAACTCCTCATCTTCCCCAATCTCCAAAGTCTGGGTCTACAGGCTTGAGACACCACCTCCAGCTAGGCACCAATCTCTAGCTGAGTTGATCTCATAGCTTTATCTCAATTCCCAGTTAATCACTGATTGATTTACAAGTGTTCTATCAATGACACTGTCTTAGTTAGGGCTTCATTGCTGTGAGGAGACACCATGACCAAGGCGGTGCTTTTTAAAGGAAAACATTTAATTGGGGCTGGCTTACTGTTTCAGAAATTCAGTCCATTATCATCATGGTGGAAAGCATGGCAGCTTCCAGGCAGACATAGTGCAGGAGAAGCTGAGAGTTCTACATCATGATCCAAAGGCATCCAGAAGGAGACTCGCTTCAGCACTGAGTGGAGCTTGAGCACCAAGCCTGCCTATACAATGACACACTTCCTCCAGCAAGGCCACACCTCTTAAGAGTGCCACTTCCCGCTGGGCGGTGGTGGCGCATGCCTTTGATCCCAGCACTTGGGAGGCAGAGGCAGGTGGATTTCTGAGTTCGAGGGCAGCCTGGTCTACAGAGTGAGTTCCAGGACAGCCCGGGCTACACAGAGAAACCCTGTCTCGAAAAACCAAAAAAAAAAAAAAAAGAGTGCCACTTCCCATGGGCCAAGTATATACCAACCACCACAGACACAGTGGATCATCAACCCCAGGGCAGTATTGTATATTCATTAAAATGTCCTAGGGCTGCTGGGATGAAAGCCATAGAGATGCTGTTATGCAGCCTGATGATTGGAGTGTGATCCTTGGATCCCATGAGGTGACCGGAGCTATTCTGTGACCTCCACAAATGTGTTGTGGTGTGTGTGTACCTGCACCATTGCATGCAGGAAAAAATATTCTCAAGGCCTAGGGTTGATACTAGTTCTGTGTCTCAGGTGTAGAGTGCTTGCTTAGCATTGTTAGCCCCTGGGCAGGTGTGCATTCCAACACACACACACACACACACACACACACACACACACACACAGAACCTTTTTACTTTATTTTGTTATTTTCTGTGTATGCGTATGGGTGGGGGGTGTTCTGCCTGCATGTATGTGTGGGTACTACAGGCATGCATGCCTGGTGTCTTCAGAGGTCAGAAGAAGACACCAGATCCCTGAAACTGGAGTAGTGGATGGTTGTGAGCCAAATGGGTGCTGGGAGCCAAACCTAGGTCCTCTGCAGGAACAAGTGTTCCTAGGAGCTGAGCCATCGCCCCAGCCAGAGGATGTTGGATGAGTTCGCAGTAATTTTACTGCAAGTGACTAAGAGCAATGCCTAGAGCTAAAGAAAGCTTGAGACAGACCTGGCTGCAGGAGGGAGGTGCCGAGCGCTTCCCTGAGGTCTGTATCGGGCTGTGGCACTCTACTCCATAAACTAATGGCTAGGAGAGGGTTCTAGCCTTGCCCGGTGCCTGTCTGGGAGTTGATTACCTTCTCTGCAGCTCATTTTATCATGGACAGAATAGGTAGAGTAGCTGGGTTTGGTGCCACATGCCTTTAATCCCAGCAGAGGCAGGTGAGCTCAAGGCCAGCCTCTACAGAGTGAGTTCCTGGACAGCAAGGGTTACACAGAGAAATCCTGTCTCAAAAAAAAAAAAAAAAAAAAAAAAAAAAAAAAGCAACAACAACAAAATAAAAAGAAAGGAAGGAAGAAAGGAAGGAAAACAAACATGCAAAAAATAGGTAGAGTGATAGTTACACCAACCACGTGGTAAATATGTAAGGGCCAAAGGGGAGCTTGGCCAGACCAAGGAGAGCATGACCTACACCATCAATCATGACCCCGTCATTTTCCCCGGGACAAAGCATAGGATCAGCAGGATTTGGACATTCAAGCCAGCTCTTTTGAACACTGGGGTGGGGAGACACAGGCCTGTCCACCTAAGGCAGAAGAAGAATACCAAACTTGTGAGACAGGCGTAAAGACAAACCAACTGGAGTCCATTTATCTTCTCCCATCCTTTCCCCGCCTCAGTCCATCTTCCTCCCTCCTCCTCCCAACCTCTCCCCACCAGCACCCCCTACTCAGGTCTCCATTGCCTATGTCTTCTGAGACACGGTCTCATTTTGTAGTCCAGACTAGATTCAAGCTCACGACCTCCCTAGGTAAACCTTCCTGTGTGCAGAGATTACAAACATCTGCAGAAGGAGGGCCAGGGGGGTGGGGAAGGGGAGCTTAGTGGTTAAGAGTACTTGTTAAAAGGACCCAGGCTTGATTCCCAGATCCCACAAGGAGGCCTCCTCAGGCACCAGGCAGGCTTGTGGCCCACTTTCAGGCAAAACACTCATACACATAAAATAATAAAAATAAATCTTAAAAAAGAACAAGTTCCACTTAGCCCATTTTCCCTTCAAAGTTCCCATCTGATCCTGTCTCAATACTTCACAGTAGGGATTATAGTCAAAGTGAGTCAGCCCCAGATCATCAGCCACAGCCCAGCAGTGGAGGAGATCAAAGTCAGGCAGTCAGACTTCTTTTTGTTTATTTTGAGGCAATGTCTCACTATGTATCTCTGGCTGTCCTGGAATTCACTACACACCAGGCTGCCTCTCCTTCCCAAGTGCTGGGATTAAAGGTGTGCACCACCTCACTGAGTGGCACTCAGACTTCTTGAGAAAGGAGGCACTGGCTTTCCTGAGCCTG
>NW_022196904.1:70143351-70156564 GCF_008632895.1 Mastomys coucha
CTACAGCTCCCAGCAAAGAGGCTCTCCTTAGGAGTCCTTGTGGAGTATCAGCCCCATGTACCTTACTCAGGACCTGGCAACTGGAAAGTGCGGTCGGTCGGTAGGCTTCCTGGGCTTAAGCACAGGGTGGGGTGAATGCTCCTCTCCTGAGACACAGCACAAAAGGTGACCTTTCTCTTTCCTGGCTCCAGAGTAGTTCAGCATTCTGATTCTGGGCACCTCCCCCTACCACAGAGCAGAATCCCAACAACGCTGAGACTTGCATCATGGAGAGCAGTGTAGCCAGCCACTGGCCAAGTCCTGCAGTCAGGTGCTCCCAAGGTCATCCAGATGGCCCAGAGTAGAGTAGTATCTGAGGAGTGGCCGGCTGCTCCCGCTCTCAGCCTCCTGATACCTGTATTCTTGGGTGAGGAAACACTCCTCAGCCCTCCCTGGAGGGTATCAGATCCTGGCATCTATCCACCAGCCCCGATCCACCAGCCTTGATCCACATCACTTTCTCCATTGTGTCTTTGTAAAGGCACGTAACTAGGGCCTTGTTCTATAATGGTCTCACTTAGGCCTCATAAAAACCCTCTGAGGCTGAGGCTATTCTTATCCTAGTCGGTTCTGTGACTGAGAAACAGGAGCTAGAGGACAGTGCCACCTTGCCTACCACCAGATGATGCCCGATCCATCTGTGGAAATAAAATGTTGTTCACCAGAAGCATTTTTCCTGTTTGTTCATGACAGCCTCGGCTTCTACATGACTATCTGCATTTTGGTTTGGCTTTTGTTTTGTGCTTTTGTTTGTTTGTTTGTTTGTTTTGAGATAGGGGTTCTCTGTATAGCCCTGGCTGTCCTGGAACTCACTCTGTAGACCAGGCTGGCCTCGAACTCAGAAATCTGCCTGCCTCTGCCTCCCAAGTGCTGTCACCAACGCCCGGCATTTGCATTTTTTTTTTTTAAGATTTATTTATTTATTATATGTAAGTACACTGTAGCTGTCTTCAGACACTCCACAAGAGGGCATCAGATCTCATTATGTATGGTTGTGAGCCATCATGTGGTTGCTGGGATTTGAACTCAGGACCTTCTGAAGAGCAGTCGGTGCTCTTAACCACTGAGCCATCTCTTCAACCCCCCACATTTGCATTCTTAATATGCTGTTTACCACTTAAGGTTTTCAGCAAAGCCACAGTAGCAGAAAACATGTTCTGAAAGAATTGCTGTGATAAATACTATGGGCTTACTTCATCTGACAGCTGATAGATGATCATGAAGGGAAGCCAGAACAGGACCCTGGAGGGGACACTGAAGCACAAGCTGTGTTGGACCGCCGCTTACTGGCTTGCTCTCCATGGCTCTCTCAGCTTCCTATAAAACCCAGGACCATCTGCCCAGGGGTAGCATGGGCTATCCTCCCTCATCAATCACTAATCAAAAACAATACCCTAAAAGACTTGACTGACCATAGGCTAATTTAATAGAGGCATTTTCACAGTTGAGGTGCCAAGTTCCCAGCTGACAAAACAAACAAACAACAGATCCTCACCAGTACATGCCCAGAAGCAGCCGGAGGAAGAAACATACAGGAGATGTGAGACAGTTCCCATGCGGGCATCAGGGCTCACGTCCATCCTGGTAGACTCCTTGAGTGCCAGTTCATGCCTTTCAGCCTTACATATTTTTCTGTTTCTTGCTGGCTTTGCCACCAGAGGGCGACGCTCTCCCTCCTGGTTCTAGGGACAGCTCCCCAGGGCCCCAGCAATTGCATAGGGGGTGGGGGTCCTCTCTGACTGCAATTCTTCCTTGGGTTTCTCTCTGATTGCAATTCTTCCTTAGTTGTGAGCCTTGCTTGAGTTGGCTCATCTGCTGTCATTCACCACACGGTGATCTCACTTGCAGAATGAGGAGGCTAGTTATTTGGCATCAAAAAGATCAAGATTTCCTGATTCTGGCCAATGTCTTTTGGGTTTTGCTTTATTTTTTTTCCCATGTTACAAGCCCTCTGGAGGTCTCCTTCATTGTTGAGGAGTGGGGGAAATCTGTGGAGCTGGCCTCCCATAATCAATCCAGATATGAGTATTCATTTCGAGTATTGGCTATTTGCCTGTTTGTTTGTTTGTCATTGTTTTGTTTTTTTGGTGTGTTGTTTTTATTTTAGAGACAGGACCTCACTATGTAACTCTGGCTGTCCTGGATCCCATTATATGGATCAGGATAGTCTTAAATGCACACAGATTGGCCTGCCTCTGCCTCCCAAGTGCTGGGATTAAAGGCATTCACCACCACTGCCCAACTATGTATGTGCGCGCGTGCGTGTGTGTGTGTGTGTGTGTGTGTGTGTGTGTGTGTGTGTTTTGTGTATGGATGTAAGTGCAGGATATTTATTTTATTTATTTTTTATGTTTATATGTGTTTTACCTACATGTATATGTGTACATCGTGTATATGCATGGTGCTCATGGAAAACAGAAGAGGATACTGGATCCCCTAGAACTGGAGTTACAGACAGTTGTGAGCTGCTATATGGGTGCTGGGAATCGAACCTGGTCCTCTGGAAGAACAGCCAGTGCTCTTAATGGCTGAGCCATCTCTGCAGCCCTAGGACATCTGTTTCTTTATTTGTATGTGTGCATATGCATGTGTGTTGGCACACAAGTGGAGGCCAGAGAACAACTTGTAAGGGTTGTTTTTCTCCTTTTACCGTGTATGTTTCAGAAATCAAACTCTTCTTGAGGCTTGGCCAGGGGCCCCTTTACAAGCTGAGCCACTTCTATGGCCCTTCTATTTGTGTTTGAACCAGATTTTCCTCTATAGTAATTTAGGTCTGAGTTTTATCAGGAGGCAAATAAGTTTCCTCTCTTACCTAGCAGTAGTGTGGGCAAAAGTCCTATATGAAAAGAATTCTGTGATCCACTAGTCAGGTCTGTCAAGGTCAAGGCAATGGGGGAATTAAAGCCCTAATACTATTAGCCCAGATAGGTGATAGAAGATTTGGTGATTTTTCACTCTTCGCCATGTGTAATTAATGTTGTAACTAAGAACAGTGTATTTAGGCTGACTGTATGTTTCAATACAGATCACTTGTCTAGCAAGCATGATGGCTTGGGTTCCATCTCCAGCACCTCAGAAGGGGATAGGGGATCAGGCAGGGTTGGAGAAACTGCAAGCAGCAGCTGTTAGAGTTTAGACATCTCTCTCCAAACTCCAGGCCCAGCTCTTGGGACAGGTGCCAAGATTCTCAGGCAAGGCCTCTTGGCATGCAGACCCGTGGAGATGGGGGAGGGGCGAGGCTTGGAAATGGCCTGGCAGGAGGAACGCTGAGTTTGTTTTCTTGCCAGAGGCAGGCACAGGATGTACCCAACTCAGCAGGCTCTCCACTCCAATGCAAATGGACGAAGATTCTGTGGGGCCTGAAACTTCCATGGCTGATTGGCAAGGCAGGGGAGACCTGTCTGTCTAAGAGGGTGGAAGCAGGGACTGAGCCAGAAGAATGGGCTGTACGTGGGAAAGGAACTTCAGCCAAATTTCAGACAGGGCTGGTATGCCGCCTCAGGGAGTAAACACACTAAGTCCAAACGCCAGGACCCTCATGGGTGAAGGAGAGAGCCATCTAGCACTCCCCCTGTCCTCACCTCCACACACCTGCTGTGTCATCCCTCCCATAAGTAAGTAGATGTAAATTAACATTTGCAATTGTTCAGACCGCCCTTGAACTGTAGGTTCTTCTCCATGAGACTCTGGAGTAGCTGGGAGTCTGACTCAGACATGGATGCCCTAAGTGGGGACAAGAGACTCAAGCAGGAGAAGGAGGCAGGTTGTAAGCAAACTGGATGTAAGCACTCGGGTTGGGGATATGCTTGTTTGGAGTCCTGGCCTAGCATGCAAGAGGCCCTAGGGTTAGTCCCTAGAGTCTCTTAAACTTGGGGAGAGTGGCACATTCCTGTAGTCTTAGCATTAGGAAGTAGGGGCAGGAGGTTCACCATCCTGAAGCTGGAGAGCTGGCTCAGCAGGTAACAGTGCTTGCTGCTCTTGCAGAGGACCCAGGTTTGGTTCTCCAACATGCACATGGTTCCTCACAACTGCCTATAATTTCCTCATCTGCTCCCTCGTACTGCAAACTTTCTCTCTCTCTCCCTCTCCCTCTCTAGATATAGATATAGATATAGATATAGATATAGATATAGATATAGATATAGATATAGATATAGATATAGATATATGTTTTTAGTCTGAAAAAAGGCAAGAGATAAGAAAAGAAAAAAAGAAAAAGTTTGGGTTTTTTTGGTTGGTTGGTTGGTTTGGCTTACTAGGGGGTGTTTTCTTCCTTCCTTCCTTTCTCTCTCTCTTTCTTTCTTTCTTTCTTCCTTTCTTTCTTTCTTTCTTTCTCTCTTCCTTTCTTCCCTTCTTCCTTCCTTTCTTGGTTTTTCAAGACAGGATTTCTTTGTGTGGCCTCGACAGTCCTGGAACTCCATTTGTAGTCCAGGCTGGCCTCAAACTCAGAGATCCACCTCCCACTGCCTCCTGAGTGTGCTGGGATTACAAACCTGTGCCACTATGCAGGCTTATACAGAATTCTGAAAGAGAGTGGTACCTGCAGAAGGCTATGTGTGAGCCAATGGGTCCTTGTAGGTCCTGCTAGGCATAAGGACAGAGTCTCTGGGAAGAAGATAGCTCCTCTGATAACACTCCACTGGGTTACCCACTAAAGACCCGAGGACAAGGAAGCTATTCTCTATCTGCTGGACTTGGGTCTATCGAGCTTTGAAAGTACAAGGTCAGAAAAACATGATAGCATGCTCCTAATAATCCCAGCATCTGGAAGGCTAAGACAAGAAAAGTTATGGATGGTTGTGCGTCACCCTGTGGATGCTGGGAATAGAATACTCAAAAGTAGCAAGTATTCTAATTCACTGAGCCACATTGTTGGTTTGTTTGCTTGTTTGTTTGTTTATGAGGTAGAGTCTCATGATGTCCTACATTGAACTAGCAATTTGCTTGCCTCAGTAAACCTAAAAACAAAAGAAAATACCACCAACCAACAACAAAAAAAGCCTCTGGCCAAAGCTCATAGAAGATTAACATCCAAGTGCCCTTGACAACCCCAGGGTGTCCAGGACTGAGCACCCTTGCTTCCAGAACATGTGGAAGCCATGTTTCATATAGTGGTTTGAATGAGAATAGCCCCCATAGACTAATATATTTGAATCCAGAGAGTGGGACTGTTTGAGAAGGATTAGGGAATTTGGCCTTTTCAGTGTGGGTGTGGCCTTGTCTGTCACTGGGAGTAGGCTTGAGATTTCAAATGCCCACCCAGGCCTAGTCGCTCTTTCTGCCTCCTACCTACGGATCAGCATGTGAAGTTTTCAGCTACTTTTCCAGTACCATGCCTATCTGTTTCCCACCATGATGATCATGGACTACCCCTTTAAAACTGTAAGTAAGCCCCAAGTAAATGCTTTCTTTAAAAGAGTTGCTTTGGTCATGGTATCTCAGTAACACATTGAAGGGAAGCCCTCTAAGTAATAATGATGCCTTGTAGGTGGATGCCTGGCTCCCTTTCTGGCCTCTCCAAGTGCAACCTCCTTGAAGCTAATCTATGATGCCTTCTGCCTCCACAGGGAGCAGGTGGCCTGAGGATCAAAGACAAAGGAGAAACTGGATGCTCGAGGTCTCTAATTGATAAGTCCATTCTGTAAAGGAAGGAAGAAACTTTCTAGAAAGGAAACATAGAGTGGTCAGTAGAGCTGGGAGCCAGAGAAGAGAAGATAGGGCCAGTGGAGGATGAGCATCATAGCACACATCATGTTTTTACCGCTGAGGAAGCAATGGCATCCAGGAAGCTACAGCCTCACACCAGCTGCTACTCCTACCCTCATGGTACTACAGAGCCTCCACAGACAATGCCAAGGATTGAAGTGGAAATTTCTAGTTTCTTTGGAGATTCAGTTGTGTCATGTGATGTTTTTCTGGAAACCTTCTTATGAGAGGATGTCTTGCTGAAGCAGACACTTGAGAAGATGTTTTTGCCGAGAACAGATACATGGTACTTTTCTGGATGCTGCCTGGAAAAAGGGCATGTAATGTTTTGCTAGAGTGGATACTTGAGAGGACACACGATGTTTGGAAAGGATATAAGTACAACCCAACATTAGTGGATGATGCTGTGGCATTGGTCTACCTTGCCACTCTTTGCTTGGCTTTGCTGACAATGCTGTGGCATTGGTACACTTTGCCACTCTTTGCTGGTCTTTGTTGGGCTTTCCTAATGCTGGTCTTCACTGATGATGCGGTGACATTGGTGGCGTTGGTTTGCCTTGCCTTCTTCACTGACTTCATAGAAAGAAACGCACCAAAGAACTTCTTGTGATATTCTGAAGGCTTTTTGCCACTTCTGCCAACTCCAGGCAATTGGCAGAGCCTTGAGGCTTCTTCTGGATCAAACTGCCATTGCCGTTGATCCGTTGAATGGTGGTTATAAGTAGATCAAGCTGCTGATGCTATTCTGCGGATGCGAATTGAGCTGCTGATGTCCTCACGAAGAAGATTGGCATTGCCTGAAAAACAATTTCTAAACAGATCCACATCTTCTTTTGCCCTGTTCACCTTTCCTTTCTACTCCCTCTGATGGGCAGTGGGCTAGAAGGGAGATTAAAGCATTTAAGAACCCTTATTAGAGGAGCAGTGGTGGCACATGCCTTTAATCCCAGCACTTGGGAGGCAGAGGCAGGCAGATTTCTGAGTTTGAGGCCAGCCTGATCTACAGAGTGAGTTCCAGGACAGCCAGGGCTACACAGAGAAACCCTGTCTCAAAAAAAAAAAACAAAACAAAACAAACAAACAAAAGAACCCTTATTAAAGTAGGTTTTGAAAATTCTAAGCCTACAAAGATTCATTCTTTCTTGGGTTTTTACTGGTTAGCTGGTTGGTTGGTTGGGTTTTCTGACACAGGTGCTCCATTTGTAGCCCAGGTTGGCCTTGAACAAGTTCTGATCCTCTTGTCCTATCACTCAGAGTGCTGGGATTACAGAAAGAAGCTACCACACTGTAAGAAATAGGTCTGGAATATCAGCAAAATGACTACACAATCCAATGCAAAAAGTTTTATTTCTGCAGAAGGATGTGTGGCTGAAAATCAAACAAGCAAGTATACCTAGCAGGAATCCTGCTGGGTTTTGTTTGTTTGTTTGTTTGTTTGTTTTTAAGATTTATTTATTTTATGTGACTACACTGGCACTCTCTGGCACTCTCTTCAGACGGAGTAGAAGAGGGCATCAGATCCTGTTACAGATGGTTGTGAGTCACCAGGTGGTTGCTGGGAATTGAACTCAGGACCTCTGGAAGAGCAGTTGGTATTCTTAACCACTGAGCCATCTCTCCAGCACCCCTCCCCACTGCTGGGTTTTTATCTCTGACACAAGGGGTCTGTATGGTTGCCAGAGCTTGGACGGATGCTCTCATGGGATAACTAAAAAGCTGAGCAGTTGATAAACAAAGTGTAAAAATGGAGACATGAAACCTGGAACACATTATTTGATCTTTGACAAATTTTTATTGTTAGAAAGCATCTTCGCCAGATGATGTCTCTACAGATTTCTTTGTTAGGTTATCGGGCTGTCCCTCTAAGCTCACAACCTGAAGAATTTGGACAAACTCTCTCCTACAGCAGACAGGTTCCTGGTGGAAAGAATAAACTCCCAGGCAGGACTCAGAGGGGTGGAGAAAAGCAAACCCAAACTCAAGACAAATGTGTGGCAATTTAGTGCCAAACCCATACACTCAAATGCCCTAGCAGACAGTGTGAGAACCAGAGATGATAGACACATTCTCTCTGTCTGTATCCCTTGCAACCTCTGGCTGAGTTATAGTCAATTTCTTATGCCCTCCAGACAGGTACCCTGTAGCTGGACCATGTATTACAGTAGCACTCACTGCTAGGGAAAATCTTAAACAGATTAGACCTTCTCTGCCTGGTTACCAGGACTGTATGTCCCCCAATGGAAGTGCACACTATAGGAAAAGGTCTTTATTTCCCCCGAATACAGCCTCATTGATGATCCATCCAATCAGCTCACTCTTTTTTTTTTTTTTTTTTTTGAGACAGGGTTTCTCTGTGTGGCCCTGGCTGTCCTGGAACTCACTCTGTAGACCAGGCTGGCCTCAAATTCAGAAATCCGCCTGCCTCTGCCTCCCAAGTGCTGGGATTAAAGGCGTGCGCCACCACTGCCAGGCTTTCAGCTCACTCTTGCATTGGTTGCTGCTGATGCTGAAGCCTCTAACCACGGAACCCTTTAACCATGGAACGTTCTTTGTCTCGTTTAACCCTTTGATAGAAATCACAGACATGTTATTTATGTTCCACTTAGTTCCCAGCTGGGGCTTGCTGTTTGTAGACATGACAGCATGCAGTTCACATACCCTGCTCTGTTTGGCTTTGGGGACATGGAAGGGAAGCTGGGAGTTCCCCTGGTACTTGTTGGAGGAGGGTGGCCATGGTGCTATCAGGTCAGAGTTGAAGGAAGCAAAGCAAAGCAGGAGGCCAGGCCAGACAAATTGTTAGGGGACTCAGCTGCAGCAAAAGGTCTACCCACTGCTGGAGGATGACAGTGTGAGCAGCCAGGCGGTGGTGGAAGCACAGGGATCCCAGCACTCAGAGACAGAGGCTGATCTCTGGGATTCTAAGGCCAGCCTGGTCTACATAGTGAGTTCCAGGACAGGCATGGCTACACAGAGAAGCCTTGTCTTGGAAAAATGAGAGAGAGAGGGGGAGGGGGGGAGAGAGAGAGAGAGAGAGAGAGAGAGAGAGAGAGAGAGAGAATGAGAGGATGAGAGAGATCTCATCTTGGACAGTAAAAAACAAAAAAACAAAAACAAAAAAAGTGTTGAAGACTGTGAATTGACAAACAGCCAGAAGGTGGCAGTATCTACCCAGGGAGGGGCAGGCTCCTTCATCTTCCCAGGTCAGAGCTTGCAAAAATCCCAGCCTACCAAGTCCTACCCCTCGGTCTGGTCTCACCTTCCTCTGCCTAGTAAAACAAAATGCCATGACAAAGGTCCAGGTGTTGTGGTTGCCCACTGGGTTTTAAGATCTGACAAGAGTCTATTCCCATGAGCAGTGGGGCTCCAGAGTCCTGCCACTCGACCATGGCTGACCTCCCAGCACCTGCCTGTTCCCCAAACCTTCCCAGTTCATCCTAAACTCATTTATTTCCTCTCTTTAGGTGAGGCACACACAGCTTTAGGTGAAAGCTTAAGCAGCAGAGGCAAACCACCCCCAGTGTGGTGTTGTTACACTTTTCATTCAGCCTTAAAGAATGAAATTATGTCATTTGCAGTCAAAGGAATGGAACTAAAGATATCTGTTAACGGGGAAAACAAGCAACCAACCAAACAAACTTAGACAAAAGCCAAGCAGATATTGTTGTGTTTATAAAAAAAAGATAAAGAGAGAAGGAATATGTTTGGTGGATGTGTAGTCAGGTATGGAGGAAGGGGTTACCTCTGCCTGCCCATGCTGAGGCATCCCTTCCCCCCTGAGGGACAGCCAGGGCGATGGTATAGTTTATTCAGGACTTGAGGAGAGGAGTTAAGAGGGTAGTAGAGACAGAGAAAGGCAGAAAGAGAGAGAGAGAGAGAGAGAGAGAGAGAGAGAGAGAGAGAGAGAGAGAGAGGAGGAATAGAGGAGTAGAGGCCGGCCATGAGCACGCGGAGAGGGCCAAGGGAATGGGGAGAGAGGGGGAAGGGGTGAGAGGACAGGGGTGGGAGCAAGAAAGCAAGAGTGGAGGGGTCGAGCAGCCCCTTTTGTAGTGAGTTAGGCATACCTGGTCGTTGCCAGGTAACTGTGGGGCGGAGCTTAGACAAAATGCTAACAGATAAAGTGGTTCCAGGCCTCAGTCCTAGTACTTGGGAATCAGAAGGAAGCTCAGAAATTCAAGGTCAGCCTTGCCTATATGTTGAGTTTAAGGCCAACTTGAGATATGTAAGATGCTGCCCCTCTGCCACAAACCCACCTAAACTGACATCTTGTTTTCTCTCGTGTGCAGAATACATATATAAAGACAGTAGGAGAGGCAGAACCTAAAGCCAGGGTGAGGGGGTGGGGCAAGAGGTGGTAACGAGGAGAGAGAAATGAATTAGGATGTCTTCTCTCACCTGTGAATCTGGATTTAATTCTGTGTGTGCACAGGACATAGAAGCAGAAAGGCAAGGGTTTGTGCGGAGGAAGAAGACCATGGGAGGAGGGAGGGAGAAGAATGTGAGCAAAGGACCAGGATGTGTGTGTGTGGGTGTGTGTGTGTGTGAAAATGTCTTTACTTTGTATGATAAGTAAAACACTTTTTAAATGTTCCAGATAGTAAAGAATACATTATATGTATTTTATTTTATTTATTTGGTTGTTTCTTTTTAAAAAAGGATTTATTCATTTATTTATTATATGTAAGCACACTGTAGCTGTCTTCAGACACACCAGAAGAGGGCATTAGATCTCATTACGGATGGTTGTGAGCCACCATGTGATTGCTGGGATTTGAACTCAGGACCTCCGGAAGAGCACTCAGTACTTTTAACCACTGAGCCATCTCTCCAGCCCTGGTTGTTCCTTTTTTTTAAGTTTTATTTATTTTATGAATGAGTATTTCATCTCCATGTATGTGTGTGCACCACATAAGTGCTTGGTGCCCTGGAAAGTCAGAAGAGGGCGTCAGATCCCTTGAAACTGGAGTTACAGGTGGTTGCAAAGCGCCATGTGGGTGCTGGGACTCAATTTCAAGTCTTCTGGAAGAGCAGCCAGTGCTCTTAACCACTAAGCAATCTCTTAAGCCCCATTTTTTTGGTTTTTTTGAGACAGGGTTTCTCTGTATAGCCCTGGCTGTCCTGGAACTCACTCTGTAGACCAGGCTGGCCTGGAACTAATAGATCCACTTGCCTCAGGCTGAGGAGTACTAAGATTAAAGGCATGTGTAACAATACCTGGCTTATTTTTATTTTGAGATAGGATCTCACTTTGTAGCAGCTCTGGCTGACCTGGTACTCACCATGTAGTTCAGGCTGGCCTTGAGTTTATAATAGTCTACCTCTCTCTTACTCTTGTGCTCAGAGATTAAAGGTAATTGCCACCACACCTGCCTCTTATGTGTATTTGCACAGTTAAAACAACAACAACAAAAACAGACATCCTAAACTGACAGCTAATTGGAGCTAGAGAGATAACTCAATGGTTAAAAGCATTTGTTGCTCTAGCAAAGGACCAAGGTTTGCTTCCCAGCACCCCCATGGTGGCTCACAATTGTCTGTAACATCAGTCTGACACCCTCTTCTGGCCTCCTTACGCACTGCACATACATGGTGCATAGACATACACACAGGTAGAAACACCCATACACATAAATATAAATCTTTTTTTTTTAAGGCTATGTGTGATAACATATGCCTTTAATCTCAGCATGTGGGAAATTGAGGTAGGTGAACTTCTATGAGTTCAAGGCCAGGCAGGGCTACATAGTAAATTCTAGGATGGTCAAGACTACAAACTGAGAGCCAGTCTGGGGAAAAGAAAAAGAAAAAAGAACGTGATACAGTGGTGTACTCCTGTAATCCTACAACTTAGGTTGTGTCTGTGGCAAGAGGGCTGCAAGCTTAAAGTTTGAAACTTTGAGACTAGCCTTGGCTACATAGCAAGACCCTTTCCAACCCCCTAAAAGTTGAAGAGGGAAGGGAAAGAGGCCTGGCCGGTGAGAAGCTCAGTGATATGGGTACTTCTTGCCAAAGCCAATGACCTGAGTTCCATCCACAGAACCCACACTGTAGGACAGAACTGACTCCCTAAAGTTGTCCTCTGACCTCCACACTCCACAAGCTGACTATGGACACACATATACATACATGTAAAATAGATAAATATATGTTAAAAAAAAACCAATCATTGTACCCTCAGGGCTGGGTTCTCTTGTTTTGCATCTCCCCTGTTCTGACTTCCCTGTTGTTGAGGTCTCTCGCCACTGTCTTGCAATCTGTCCTTCACACAGCTACTCAGTCCCTCCTGTGTGTAGCCAGCTCTCTTCAATTGCATCCTTGGCACTTCCCCTTCTCGGCCCAACTGGCTGATCGAGATATTTCCCCAAACAAAACCTGTTCTCACCCCGCTAAAAGCATTGCAGATTTGCCATCTGGTGTCTATGTGGGTCTCCCGAGAAGCTGATGAGTGGGCAGCCACAGCTGAGAGGCAGATCGCCTCTCTGCCAGCTGCCAGGCTGAGAGGAGACCCCACAGCCTCGGGGGTGGGAGCTGGGGCCGGAGCCAGGGAAAGGTGCGTAGGGCAACCTCTGCAATACAGTCCAATCTCTCTATTGTGGGGCAGACTTCAGAAGGGCAGTGCTGAAGGAGGATACTGAGAGACTTCAGGTAAAGTGGCCAATAAGTCCAGATAAGTAGGGATTCAGTCCGAACAGAAAGATGCTAGAGTAAAGCAGCTTGAAGCTCAAAGTCCTGGGGACCAGACAGAGCCTGGTGGGGGTGGGGCTGGGTTGGGAGATGGGAGAAGAGTTAGCAGGAAAGTCCCACCTTTGTGGAAATTCTAAGCTTTTGAGGCAGGGTGCATCTGGAGCGGTTTGGGGGAAGAACCAAAGGCTAGACTAGAACACAAGCCAAGCCTGGAAGGGAAACAGATGCCCTACAGGGATCCAGCTCCAAAGCAGAGGCAACGGGCAGAGGGGAGGAGTGTTCTGTGTTCCGAGTGAAAACCACCACTTGAGGAGTGCTCTCCAGGCCAGGCAGGAATGCTGACAAGAGCTGACAGGAGCTGACAGGAGCTGACAGGTATACCTACTTGAGACTTGCCAGACATTGTCCCCGATGCTGTGGCCCACAAAAGACAGCTTGTAAGACTCACTGTGATGTTAAATTGCTTACTAGGACATTTGAAAGTATGAAAGAGCAGTATGGGGTGACATGGGTCTGCCATCCCAGCATTCGAGAGGGTGAGGCAAGAAGTAGGCTAGCCTTGGCTAATTAGTGAGCACCTATGTCAAAACAAGGATAAGAGTATCAACAAAAAGGCTAGGTGTGGCAGCACACACCTGTAATCCTAGCACTTGGGAGGCAGAGGTAGGAGGATGGGGGATGGAGGTTGTCTTTCACTGCACAGCAAGTTGGAGGCCAGCCTCAGTTACGTGAGGTCCTGTCACAAACAGTAAAAGAGCAAAGGCAAATGCATTATGTTCTGTGTGTG
>NW_022196904.1:70156574-70160451 GCF_008632895.1 Mastomys coucha
AGAGAGAGAGAGAGAGAGAGAGGGAGACTCTCACTTTGCAGCCCTAGATGACCTGGAACTCACTATTGTGGACCAGGTGCCTGGAACTCACAGAGATCCACCTGCTTCTACTTCCCAAATGCAGGGATCAAAGGTGTGCACCATCACACCCAGCTGGTAGTAATACATTCTGTCCAACTGAACTGTACAGGACAGGAGAGATACTGATGGCTCAGTTGTTAAGAACACTGACTGCTTTTCTAGACTGGATTTGATTCCCAGAACCCATATGGTAGCTCACAACTATCTCTAACTCTAGTTCCTGGGAATCCCATGCCCTCTGTGGGCTCCCCAGGTATGAGGCATGCATGTGGTGCAGAGACACACACACAGGCAAACACTCGTTCATATAAAATAACATAATTTTTAAACTGTAAAAACATGCAGAAGGAGCAGGCGGTGGTGGCACACGCCTTTGATCCCAGTACTCCGGAGGCAGAGGCAGGCAGATTTCTGAGTTCGAAGCCAGCCTGGTCTACAGAGTAAGTTCCAGGACAGCTAGGGCTATACAGAGAAACCCTATCTCGAAAAAAACAACAAACAAACAAACAAACAAGAAACAACAACAAAAACATGCTGAAGGCTTAAATGTCACCCGGAAGGAAAAGAGCCAAGTTAACATCTGAAACTGCCACCAGCCACCTGTGGCTGGTTGTCCTAACCACTGGGCAGTGCTGTCTCGGTTCCAAATCTCTGCTCCCCAGGACTTACTAAGAAGGTCGCTATAGTATGATTCCCAGAGGAAGACACTGAGAAGCAGAGAAAAAGCATCTCATGCTTCAGGTGACCTGAATGTAAAGTAAAATAAAAACTGTGAGATGAGCCAGCTTACTAAGTACTTTCAGTGAGTGCTGGGGAGGAAGAGGCTGCTTTCCATACTTAAGGAAATGGACTCTGAAAATGTCAAAGGAGAATGGCCCCATGGCTTTCAATGATGAGAAAGAGGATGATTTTATATAACCTTCACAACCATTTTATTATATTTTAACCACCTATTGAGAGATTAAAATTAAGTTTTCAAGCTGTACTGTGGGAACTTAGCTGTTGGTTAGACTCATCGGGAGGCCAGTTCCCAAGAACCCAGAAACAAGGGAACCAAGACGACCTGGCCTGAGAACCCAGAAACAACCTGGCCCAGAACAATTGCCAAGTGGCTAGCCCACCCATGGACCCTAGCACGAGCCAGCACCAATCAGAAACCACCCCGTACCTTCCCTTTACCCCAGTCTTCCCTTTTGCTCCAGCAACTGCACAGAAATAAAAAGCTGCCTAAGACCCTGCTTGGGGCCAGACTCCTCTACCCCTGCGAGGGCTATGAGTCTCGCCCCAGCTAGCTGGAATAAAAAGCCTCTTGCAGATTGTATCAAGTCCGTGTCTTGGTGGTGTGTGGGGTCGTCGCTCCCGGGATTTGAGTGTGAGGGTCCCTCCGGGAATCTCACACTATCATTATTATTGTATATTAATATCTAATTATTATTATCATTATTATTGTTTTTTCAAGACAGGATTTCTCTGTGCGGCCCTGGCCATTCTGAAATTTGCTCTCAAAGGTCTGCCTGTCTCTGCCTCCCAAGGGCTGGGATTAAAGGCATGTGCCACCATTGCCCGGCACAATCTTCTATTTGAGGAGAATATTTTAGCCAAGTGTGGTGGTGTGTATTTTTTAAGTACTGGTGCATGAAAGAGGCTGAGGCAGGAAGATCTCTGAGTTCAAGGCCAGTCTACACACTGAGAAGCTGTCTCAAAAGAAAGAAAAAGTGCCCATACCTTTAATCCCAGCACTTGGGAGGCAGAGGTAGGAGGATCTCTGAGTTCAAGGCCACTCTGGTCTACAGAGCAAGTTCTGAGAGTGAGGGCTACACAGAGAAAAAACAAGCCAATCAACCAACAAAGAAGCTAGCTCTGTAATTTACATGCTTACAATTTATTTTTCTCCAATAACCCAGTGTATAATCAATAACTTTTAAGTATCTACAGAGTTGCCCGTGGCAGTGAGCCTTGTAAACTTCCCAAGTCTTATACATTTTCATTGCAACATTGTAAGAACTATGATACAGTTGGGTATGGCAGCATATGCCTATATATAACTGCAGCACTTGAGAGGCTGGGCAGAATAATCACTTTGACTTCAAGGCCAGCCAGGGCTACATAGTGTGTACATATTGAGCTCTTTGCCAGCTTGGACTACTGAGGGAGTCTTTTGGAGGGGGAAAAAAAAAGGGTGGGGACTCCATACAGGGCTGGGCTCTCTGGCTCAGTGGTAGCACACCTGCCTCTATGAGGCTGTGAATTACATCCTCAGCACCACACAGAGTAAAAATAATGCTCCCTTGCTATTCATACAAGTTCACAGTTTGTACTTTCCTCCAATGCCAGACCACGTCATCTGTGCTGAGCACATACTCTTGCTGTTGTTCTCTGATAAGCTCCAATTCTGAGGAAACGTTTCCGAGGCCACTGAAAGTACGGAGTACGGATGCCACTTCTGTGGGCACATTATGCAGAACACATGTTTTTTAGCCCCACCCCACCCCTGCAGTCTCTACTCTCAGGAAATTACGTACAGAACCACCTGACTCAGCCCTCTCCAGTTCTGTGGAAATGTTCCTGGGGAGTTCACACCTGCCAGCTCCATGACCCTGAAGCCCATCTCATGCCTGGGAGGTTTATTGTGGCTGGTTGTTGTTGTTGTTGTTGTTGTTTTAAGGATTTTATGTATTTATTTTTGTGTGAGGCAGTGTCTGATGTAGGTAGGGACACAAATGTCGGAAAACAGCTTTCAGGAACTGGTTTACTCCCTTCAACTGTGTAGGTCCTGGTTTTGCCTGTGTGAGTCATCATCTTTTCATTTAATTAATTGATTGATTTTTTTTTATTCTTCCAGACAGGGTTTTCTCTGTGTAGTCCTGGTTGTCCTAGAATTCCCTCTGTAGACCAGGCTGGCCTTGAACTCAGAAAGCTACTAGATTCAACTTTGAGTTATCTTCCTGGTCCCCCATCTAGCAGTTTTGTTCCGGCAAGAATCTGACTGGAATAATATGAGGAACTGCTGTTGTTTGTTTGTTTGTTTGTTGTACTTTTGAGACAAGGTTGCAAATTGTAATCCAAACTGACCCAGAAATCACTATATGGCTCAGACTGGCCTTGAACTCATGACACTCCTCTTGCTTCAACCTTCCAAGTACTAGGCTTACAGCCATGCATTACCAGGCCCAGCCTTATTTTGCTAGTTAAGTAACTAATTCACTATTAATTAATCTTGAGATAGGTTCTTGCTATAGAGCCCAGGTTGGCCTGGAAGTCTGTATGTAGACAAGACTGGTCTTCTAGCTTTTTTCTTGTGCCTCAGCCTCCTAAATGGTGGGATTTCAAGTGTATATCACTATACTGGGCTAACATAGATATTTAAATTTTTTATTTCTATATATGAATGTTTTACTTTCATGTATGAATGAGCATCATATGTGTGCCTGGTGCTGGCAGAAGCCAGCATCAGATCCCATAGAATTAGAGTCACAGAATTGACTGTGAACCAAAATATGGGTACTGGGAATTGAACCCAGGTCCTCTGCAAGAGCAACAAGCACTCTTTTTTTTTTTTTTTTTTTTTTGGTTTTTCGAGACAGGGTTTCTCTGTGTAGCCCTGGCTGTCCTGGAACTCACTCTGTAGACCAGGCTGGCCTCGAACTCAGAAATCTGCCTGCCTCTGCCTCCCAAGTGCTGGGATTAAAGGCGTGCGCCACCACCACCTGGCTCTCTCTATACTTCTTTTCTTTTCTCTTTTTTTCTTTTCTTTTCTCCTCTCTTCTTTTCTTTTCTTTGCAGAGTCTCATTCTGC
>NW_022196904.1:70160558-70170543 GCF_008632895.1 Mastomys coucha
TTTTTTGCCAAGCAAGCCTGAGCAATCTTTATTCTGCAGAGGAAATGACCACAGATCCGTACACCATGTCAGGGGTGGGGCAGGTCCTGGCAGGAGGCAAAGCCTCAGGTGGATAAGGGGCAAGATGGGCAGACAGGCAAGGGACTAAAAAAAAGACAAAGCCCACAGAGCAGGGATGCTGCTCCCCAACCACTCCCAACCGAGCCAGCACCCAAAAGAACAACCCTAACATGACTGTCCCAAGACCTACCCAGGATGTGGTAGGGCTGGCTGGTGACCTGGGGGGAGGGGGTGTCACATCTCTGTCTAATTCACTGGGGACTGAAATAGCTTAGGGCAAACATGAATTTTAAGAGATTACAATTTAGACTATAACATGTGACATGTTTGTAACTGCAAAAGGACAAATGCCCCAGAGGCAGGGCTGTACCTCTGGGCAAGTACTTGCCTAGGATTTATGAAGCCCTGGGTTCTATTCTCTTCACTTCATAAATATAATATGGTGGAGCATGCCTGCAATCCCAGTCCTCAGAAGGTAGAAGCGAGAAGACCAGGAACCCCAGCTACATAGCAAGCTTGAGGCCAAATATGACTATAGGAGATTGTCTCAATAAAGAAGTACTAGTTGGGGTGCAAGTGGCTCTGGCCTTTAATCTCAGCACTAGGGAGACAGAGGTAGTTGGATCTCTGTGGATTCAAGATTACCCTGGTCTACATATCGAGTTCCAGGACAACCAGGGCTACACAGAAAAACCTGTCTTGAAAGACAAAACTACAAGAAAAAATAAAAGTGTATAAAAATGCTGGGCAAAGCCAGGCAGTGGTGGCACATACCTTTAATCCCAGCACCTGGGAGGCAGAGGCAGGCGGATTTCTGAGTTCTAGGCTAGCCTGGTCTACAGAGTGAGTTCCAGGACAGCCAGAGAAACCCTGTCTGGAAAAACAAAACAAAACAAAACAAACAAACAAAATGCAGGGCAGTCGTGGCACATTCCTTTTATCCCAGCACTTAGGGAGACACAGGCAGGTAGATCTAAGGCTAGAGGGAGTTCCAGGACAGCCTGGGCTATGCTGAGAAACCCTGTCTCAAACAAAACAAACAAGAAGTGTATAAAAGGTCACTGTGGGACTGGAGAGATGGCTCAGTGGTTAAGAGCACTGACTCCTTTTCCGAAGGTCCTGAGTTCAAATCCCAGCAACCACATGGTGACTCAAAACCATCTGTAATGAGATCTGATGCCCTCTTCTGGGGTGTCTGAAGACAGCTACAGTTTACTTACATATAATAAATAAATAAATCTTAAAAAAAAAAAAAAAAGGTCTGTGTGATGGAGCAGGCCTTTAGTCCTAGCACTGAGGTAGAGGATGGATGGATTTATACTCTTCGAGTTGGAGGCCAGTCTGGTTTATGTAGGAGTTTTAGGACAGCAAGGGTTCCATAGAGAGGTCCTGTCCTATATCATGCTCCTCAAAGCCCGCCACTCTGTGTTATACACGCTGCTTCTAGAAACATCCTTTTCCCTCTACCTGGTCATGCTGGTTCTGAAGCCACAGGTGGATGTAACTTTTGCGCATGCTTACACTGATTCTGTAATAGCATCTCTTTGTGGAAAAACATACAAGATGCTGGTGATTGGAGCTCAGATTTAACAGGAAGTTTTTTAAAAGAAAAATGAAACACAAAACGGTATTGAAGCCTCGTTGGAATGGCTTCCGCAGGCACTGAAATGTTAGCTGCACTGGGGTGGAGGTAACGGGGCTCTGAGCTCTTTCCTCATTCATCTTCCCATTTGGCTGAATTTTCCACCTCTTCTTGCCAGAGCTTATGTTACTGTTCATAATAGAGAGGATAAATGACTGTCATAGAATACTGCTGGGGGGCATATGAACAGAACTTTGGGCCTCCATACAGAAAAAGAAGATGAAAGAGCCAGGAAGCCTGCCAGGGGTTGGGGGAGGGTGGTGTTTGCCGACGCCAAACGGAAGGGGGACAGATCAACAGTGGGATCCTGGCTTCAGGCCTGATGAAGTTTATGCCTGAGCTTTACTGGGAGAAATGAGCGCTTAGCTCATCCAACCCAGGTAAAGACTCATAAACTAGTGCCTGACTGCTGGAAATCAATATGGGTCCAGTGGCCTGAGATGATTATAGCCCTGGCCACTGACACATGGGTGCTTAGTACTTGGCAGTGGCCTTTGAACAAATGACTGTGAGATCTGGGTATATGATAGTGTATACCTGTCATCCCAGCACGTGAGAAGCTGATGCAGGAGGATCAAAAGTTCAAGGCTGCTGGGTATGGTGGGGGGGCACACCTCTAATCCCAAGACTAAGAAGTCAAGAGGCAAAAGGGTCTGTGTGAGTTTAAGGCCAGCCTGATCAAGTTCGAGGGCAGCACAGCCAAAGCTACATAGTAAGACCCTTCCAGGAAGACAGAAAGATAGAAAGAAGGAAAGGAAGAAAGAAAGAAAGAAAGAAAGAAAGAAAGAAAGAAAGAAAGAAAGGGAGAAAGGAAGGGAGGGAGGAAGGAAGGAAGCAAGCAAGGAAGGAAGGGAGAGGAAGACAGAGAAAGAGAGAAAGAAAGAAAGAAAGAAAGAAAGAAAGAAAGAAAGGAAGGAAGAAAGGAAGAAAGAGAGAAAGAAAGAAAGAAAGAGGAAGACAGAGAGAGAGAAGGAGGAAGAGGAAGAGGAGGAGGAGGAAGGAGAAGCAGCAGCAGCTGGACCATGGTGGCACATGCCTTTAATCCTAGAACTGGGGAGGCAGAGGCAAGAGGATCTTCGAGTTCAAGGCCACCCTGGTCTACAGAGCAAGTTCCAGGATTTGCCAGGTCTACACAGGAAGACCCTAATTCAAAAAACAAAAACAAACAAAAGAAAGAAAGAAAAAGTTAAAGGTCTGCCTGGGCCATATAGTGAGATCCTGTCTCAAAACAACCAGCATGGTACCCCAGTGTAAGGCATTGAGTTGGCATTGTACAGAAACTAACAGCCATGTTCATCCTGAAATGTTAAACTTCATTATTTTTTTCCATTTCTACAGAGTAACACAATAATAAATACGCAAGTTCTTAGGTACTCAGGTTTGATCACAGAGCTATACTAAAGCCATTTCATGCTACATGCTGGCAAAGAGTCTGCCTGTGTTCAACCTATGTCCTGGATTTCTGAATAAAGCCTGAATTAAAAGTTAATGGACTAGTTCGAGGCCAGCCTGGTCTACAGAGTGAGTTCCAGGACAGCCACGGCTATACAGAGAAACCCTGTCTCGAAAAACCGTACACACAAAAAATAATAATAATAAAAAATTAATGGACTATGTTGCTTGGGAGAGGAAAGAAAGGGAAAGCATACTGGCTCTGGGGTGTGGCGTGGTTACTACTAGCTGTTCTTAGGTCAGAGAAGGCAGAAAATACAGAAAGAAGCATGAGTGGGCTTAAAGCTGCAGGTAAGCAGGGTGTGGAGAAAGCAGCTATAATTACTGTCTTCTTAGGGTTTCATTGCTGTGAAGAGACACCATGACCACGGCAACTCTTATAAAGGCAGACATTTATTTGACAGGCTGGTTTCAGAGGTTTAGTCCATTATCATCATCGTGGGAAGCATAGCGGTGGCGTCCAGGCAGACATCGTGCTGGAGAGGGAGCAGAGAGCTCTACATCTGGATCTGAAGGCAGCAGGAGAATGTGTTCCACACTGGGCGGAGCTTAACCTCAAAGTTCATCCACACAGGGACACACTTCCTCCAACAAGGCCACACCCACCCCAACAAAGCCACACCTCCTAATAGTACCACTCCCCAAGGGCCAAGCTTTCAAACACATGAGTCTATGAGAGCTATTCCTATTCAAACCACCACAATTACTAAAGAGATTATAGCGTGTAATATCAGTTAAGGGCTCTTGTTGCTCTTGTAGAGGACCTGGGCTCCAGCACCCACATAGCAGCCCATAATTATCTGCAACTCCAGCTCCAGGGGATCCAGTGCCCTCTCCTGGCCTCTGCAGACATTGCAAGCACGTGGTACGTTTATATACACACACGAGCAAAACACTCACACACAAACTAAAAATAAGTATATCTTATGAAAAATAAAAGGAAAACCCTGAGTTCTAAATTGAAAACGTGTCCCGAGAACAACAATCCACCCACTGAAGCCCCCATTTATGAAAATGTAAATTCAGCCGGGCAGTGGTGGCACACACCTTTAATCCCAGCACTTGGGAGGCAGAGGCAGGCAGATTTCTGAGTTCGAGGCCAGCATGGTCTACAGAGTGAGTTCCAGGACAGCCAGGGTGAAACAGAGAAACCCTGTCTCGAAAAACAAACAAGCAACAACAACAACAAAAAAAAAAAAATGTAAATTCATTTGAAGGGAGACACCCTGACCTGCGAATGCCACTGGTTTAGTCCTTAGCACCCAATAGTGGCTAGCCACAGTGTAAGAATTGAGAAAATAGGGACACCTCATAAAAATACCAAGGAGCAAGGAATGTCCATTTAGCCTAAAGACAGAGCTTCAGAAAGGTTTACAGAGCAAACACCCTTCCCCAAGAAATGCCAGGTTCCAGGAAATGTTCCCAGGAGGGTGGATCTCCCCCCACCCCTCCTACGCGCAATCAGTATCTCCTCCTCATCTGGGGCACAGAGGTCAATGGAAACAAAAGACAATGGGCTCAACCAACGAGAGATAACCAACTCATGCTGTAAAACCTATGTACTGGGAGGGTATAAAAAGTGTGTGCTTCTGTTCCTGGTGGTCACTCTTGACCCGAATGCAGGGCGACCCTAGTATACTAGCTCAAATAAAAACCTCATGCAGTTTGCAGTGATCTCCTTCCTGATTCTTCACGAGTGGGGCACCCACACCGAATATAACAACAGCATATAGCTTCCAGTCTCAGGGAATCTGAGATTCTCTACTGGCTTCTGCCTGTTGGACCCTGCACACATGGCACATATAAACTCATGTGCAAATGCCCATATACACCTAAATTATTCTATTTTATGGTTTTGTGGAGACAGGACCTCTCTGTGTAGCCCTGGGTTCTTTGAAAGAGCAGCAGGCATCCTATCATCTGGGAGATCTCTCCAACCCAGACCTTTTCAGATTTAACATCAACCTTACTCACATAATAAAAGAAATTAAAATAGTAAGAATCCTGTTACATACAGCACTTTTCACCCTTACTCGGTTGGTAAGGCTGTGATACAGCGGGACCCCTCAGGCACTAGTGGTTCAGTAACACAGACCATATGCAAGAGAAAGGAACCCATGAATGGGGACCTTAGGGCCTTCATTGAGGCTGTCAACTGACTTGAACCCCACTCTTCTGGGACTAGCAAGTGACACTGTGACTGTCCTTGATGATTGTGATGCTAAACCTAGATGGTCACAAAATGGGATTTAGGATTAAAATAAAACAAACAAAGGATCAAAAAAAAAAAGTTGTGGGGGTGGGGGGACGTTCTAGACAGAGGTGAGGCAGGGAGATCTCTAAATGTTGAATCTTGTGGGATAAAACAAATTAAGTATCAGCATTCCATTCTCTCTGCTTCCTGACTGCATGTGCAGTGGAACCTGCAGCCTCAAGTGCCTGCCTCCATCCCTTCCCTGTGCTATGCTGGCCTCGGACTCAGAGATCCACCTGCCTCTGTCTGCCGGTGCCGGAATTCAATGCTGGGATTCAACGTGTGCACCACCATGCCCAGCCAAACCCTTCCTTAAGATTCTTTCAGATCTTAAGATTTGCCAGGGGGTGGGGTGGGGTGGGGTGGGGTGGTGGCACACACCTTTAATCCCAGCACTTGTGAGGCAGAGGCAGGTGGACTTCTGAGTTCGAGGCCAGCCTGGTCTACAGAGTAAGTTCCAGGACAGCCAGGGCTACACAGAGAAACCCTGTCTCGAAAAAAACAAAACAAAACAAAAAGATTCCTTCATTTAATGTTATGGCTCAGCAATGAGAAAAGTAAATAATATACCAATTAAGCCAATTTGAATTTTTGTTACCTTCTACCAAACATAGCCAAATAATGCTTCTGCCTCCCAGCCCAAGTCCAAGAGAAAAGTTGCTCTGTCCAGAAGCCAGAATATGGCATCCAAATGGGTCATCCAGTGCATAGCCAAAGACAAACACCTTCAAGTCCAAGACTGAGCTCATTGCTGACAGATTGGAATGGGACCTGAGCCATTCCAAAAGCAGTGGGTGGGCAGCTACCTAGGGTTCAACCCACTCCTTGTGATCACAGGAGGGGTTACATCCCTCCCATTAAAAGTCCTAGGGGGGCTGGAGAGATGGCTCAGTGGTTAAGAGCACTGACTGCTCTTCCGGAGGTCCTGAGTTCAATTCCCAGCAACCACATGGTGACTCACAACCATCTGTAATGAGATTGGATGACCTCTTTTGGTGTGTCTGAAGACAACTACAGTGTACTTACATATAATAAATAAATAAGTAAAAAAAAAAAGTCCTAGGGGATCCAGATGCAGAAGATAGTTCCCAGGAGTGGGACCCTGAGTGGCAACATAGTGGCCTTGGGCCATCTCAAGCTGTAACTTTGGCTTGGGCCATTGGATTGTCATGAGTTGAATTGCTTGGGCTTTTAAAGATTTATTTATTTACTTATTTATTATATGTAAGTACACTGTAGCTATCTTCAGACACCCCAGAAGAGGGCATCAGATCTCATTACAGATGGTTATAAGCCACCATGTGGTTGCTGGGATTTGAACTCAGGACCTTCGGAAGAGCAGTCAATGCTCTTAACAGCTGAGCCATCTCTACAACCCGAATTGCTTGGGTTTTTTGTTTTATTTTTGTGGTAGTGTTGTGGCTTTGGCACTGGGGGTTTAACTCACAGTCTCTCACACTAGCTACACTCCAGGCTCTAGGTAACTTTCTAGTCACTGAAAACTGAGTTTCCCCCTTCTGAGTGTTTCTGAATTGTATGGCAATGGCACAAGGTATAAATGAATAAAGGATGTTCTTCTTTTTTGTGGGGGGAGAGGGTTCTTTTTTTTCCAAGACAGGGTTTCTCTGTGTAACCCTAGCTGTCCTGGAACTCACTCTGTAGACCAGGCTGGCCTCGAACTCCACCTACCTCTGTGTCCCAAGTGCTGAGATTAAAGTCGTGCACCACCACCACCTGGCAGGATGTTCTTCTTGTCTTATGAAAAACTATTAGTGAGCCATGGTCAGGCTCAGTGGAGTCCCCAACCCTGTGCAGACAACGTTCCTCACTAATGACCTTCCTGCTCTCAGATGTGATTTTAAAAAAATATTTTTGCTCCTGTTCTCTTTAGAGACATACGTACGGATTGCATCCCCAGAGATGTGTAGATGTTCACCTTAACATCTGTTGAGCCCTCCCAGGGCCCAGTCTCTGGGTCTGGCATTCTTCCAGACTCCTCTCCAACAGTGTTTCCTGCTATCAGCCTTGCTCCCACTCGGATGACTGCTGTGAGCACACATTTGGTGACACTGCTGTGATGACGTAGTGGTCTGCAGGTGTCTCCTTCATGTTTGTTGTGTCTAAAGGGTCAGGATGTGGCTTCTGGGTTTTGGGATCTTCTTCCCTCACCCCACCCACCCCGATAACTACCACCACAAATGCAGGCATTACCTAACCCAGGCAAACATGCTTGTAATAAATTGACATCACAGACATAGGTTTGCCCCACTGCAAACAAACATTACATAGGTAGAAAGCTAGGCTTTCAAAGCTGAGGAATGTGTGTCAAGAAACTCTTCGCCTTTCACTTGACAGCAGAGGAATCAATTTACTCTTTTTATTACATTTTATTTAGTGTGTATGTGCACACACACATATGCATCTTTACCCATTGAACCACCTCACAGTCCTCTCTGTTTGAGCTGACAAGGCTATTGGAATCAGAAGAGTAGAAAGTTGTAATTTTGTGGAGTATCTTCCAATAGGGCTGTCCATTTGAGAGGTTTCAAATATCACAGCTTTCTCATTTGCTGGTAAATCATGAGAGGATTAGGACTGGAGAGATGAGATGGCTCAATAGCTCAGAGCAAACACTGCTCCCCCAGAGGACCTGAGCTCACATCTTAGCATCTGAGTCAAGCATTTTGGAAGGGCCTATAACTCTAGTTGGGTGGGCATGGTGGCACATGCTTTAATCCCAGCACTCAGGAGGTAGAGGCTGGTCCATCTCTGTGGGTTCGAGGCCAGCTTGGTCTACATAGCCTAAAGTTTCAAAATGGTCAGAGCTACATAGAATCCCTTCTCAAAAAGAACAAATCAGTGTGGGGGCTTGAAAGAAAAGGGAAGGCAGGAAAGGAAGGGGAAGAAAGGGGTAAATCTGGCATTGGAAAACTTAGAGGAACTTGCAAGTCTCTCTCTTTTTCTCTCTTTTTAAGGATTTTTAAATTATTATTTTATGAGCATTGGTGTTTTGCCTGCATGTATGTATGAAGGTGTTGGATCCCCTGGCACTGAAATTATAGACAGTTGTGAGCTGTCCTGTGGGTGCTAGGAATTGAACCTGGGTCCTCTAGATGAGCAGCCAGTGTTCCTTACTTCTGAGCCATCTCTCCAGCCCAACCTTTCAAGTTGTTACTATGAAATTCCTCAGGAGGCTAACAAGGCCTTTAATTTCCTGTTTTGAGCCTCATATACTCTACAACTGAGCTGTACCCACTACGTTGTCATTTTGTGTTGTTTAAATAGCTTATGATTTTGTTGTACTTATTTATTTATTTATTTATTTATTTATTTATTTACTGAGGGAGAGCCTGTGTGGAGGTCAAAGGATAAGTTCCAGGAGTTGGTTCTCTCCTTCCAAGTGTGGGTCCCAGAGATGAGAGTCATATCATCAGGCTTGGTGGCAAGTTCCTATACTCATTGAGCCATCCTGCTGGCCCCTTATTTTGTTTTTAAAACAAAGAACAGCAGGGCACTGGTGACACACACCTTTAATCCCAGCACTTGGAAGGCAGCAGATTTCTGAGTTTGAGGCCAGCCTGGTCTACAGAGTGAGTTCCAGAACTGCCAGGACTACACAGAGAAACCAAAAACAAACAAACAAACAAAACAAGGAAGAACAAAGGTACAAAAATCTCTGTGAACGGGAAGTTGCTGGGCAGCTCTTGGCCACAGGGGGGCGTATTCTCCCTAGTCCTAGGCTAAGAACCCACCATGGGGGTTATGACTCCTAAGTCACATTCAGCATTCTGACTAGCTGAGACAAAAGAGATACTCTGGAAACCATGGGCTAGGGGTTCCATGGACCGCAAACCCTACTTCAGAAACTCCAGCAGCTGAATGTGTGCCTGGGGTGCAGAGGCCGTGGGGTGGAGGTCATGTTTAAATTACAGATCAGGCGGGAGTGCTGCGCTGGCAACTTTGCTCAGAAGCCAGCAGGGCGGGCGGTGTCTGGGGCATGACCTGGTGAAGACTGCCATGCGGGTTAAAGTGCTGGGTGGAGCCGATTGGTGAGGGCCAGGAGTGGGTGTGACAACCACAACAGAGATGGGGCTGCAAAGGGTGGAGACAGCGGCGGCCCTCAGGCCTGCCAGAGCTGGGACTGGGCAGTGTGATTTAGACAAAAGTCTACGATTTTTTAGCATGAATGTCTGTGGTCTGGCATCTCTCTCATCCCCTTGGCCTTATGCTCTTTGAAAGCAGCTCTTCTGCCCACTTCAATGACCAGCTTTTAACCAAGTAACAGATTTTCCTTCCTTCCTCCCTCTCTCCCTCTCTTCCTTCCTTCTTTCATCTATTCATACACACAAGAAACACTTACTGAGTGTCTACACGGTGCAGCTGGAAGGTGTTGCTGTGGTCCTCGACACTACAGTCTTCTGGCTCTATCCTTTCCCAAGGTCAGGAGCCTGTCAGTCATTCAGAGCCAGAACTCCACCACTAAGCTATATCTCCTGTCCTGCTTGTACCTTTCTCTTCTCTTCTCTTTTCTCTTCTCTTCTCTTCTCTTCTCTTCTCTTCTCTTCTCTTCTCTTCTC
>NW_022196904.1:70170878-70176617 GCF_008632895.1 Mastomys coucha
TCTTCTTCTTCTTCTCCTCCTCCTCCTCCTCCTTCTCCTCCTCCTCTTCTTCTTCTTTTTTTTGGTTTTTCAAGACAAGCCCAGGCTGTCCTGGAACTCACTCTGTAGACTAGGCTGGCCTCAAACTCAGAAATCTGCCTGCCCCTGCCTCCCAAGTGCTAGAATTAAAAGCATGTGCCACCACTGCCTGGCTTCCTTCCTTCCTTCCTTCCTTCCTTCCTTCCTTCTTTCTTTCTTTCTTTCTTTCTTTCTTTCTTTCTTTCTTTCTTTCTTCATTTCCTTCTTCCTTTCTAAGAGAACCTCTTCCTATGTTGTCTAGGCTGGCCTTGAACTTGTGATCCTCCTGCCTCAGCCTCCCAAGCACTGGGCCTATAGCTCTGCCTCCTTATCTTTATTTTAGACTTTTCCCTTGGTGAAAAATTCCCCCTGTTCCTCTCTGCCTAGTCAGATTGGATCATCCTTCAGGGCCTCCCTCAAGCCCCACTGATACTAGGAAGTGAAAGGGAAAGTTTGTGTCTCTTGTCCACTCTGGCCAAATTCTAGTGACTAATCCACACCTGGCCTGATCAGGAGCTCAAGGAGATACAGGACTGGCTGAACGAGGTGATCGTGTTTGCCTCTGACTTCACAGCCCAGACTGCCCAAAACTTTCACTTGGCAAGCCATCCAGTCCTGCCCATGACATCTCTCCTACTGAGCTGGTGTGCCTATCACCTCCTGAGCTGGTGTGGTTAAGCAGGGCTTTGGAGTTGGGAGCAACAGCAAGGACTTTAGTGGCCTCATTCACTACACGACAAGGAGGCTGGAGGGAAGGCAGGGACTTGGGAGGATGTAAGGACACTCTCCTTGGGAGATGGGCTTCTTTCTCTCTCTGATGTTCCAGCACCACCTGCTTCTGCAAACAGCCTTTCTTGCCCTAGAGAATGGCTGTCTACTGCTCTGGATCTTCCAGCCCAGCAACCCAGTAAGAATCTCCCCCTCCAGTTCCAAATTTAAAACTCAGGCTGGCAAAGGTCACTCACTTTTCTTGTGGACCAGACACTGTGCCCAAAGGTAGGAGCTAGCCCCCACTTGGATAACCAGTGAGAGAAATGGATCTCCAGACTGTGTAGGAGGGCATGGATGAGCCTTCCGAGAAGAGCTGGTGCTACACTATGGTGTTTGTAATGGTGTTTGTCCTTTTTGGGGGACAGTGTTTTATGTATCCCAGACTGGCTTACACTCACTAGAGAGTCAAGGATGACCTTGAACTTCCAAACCTCTCCAATCTACCTCCTAAGTGTTGGGATTTCAGGACTGTGCCTCACGCTGTATGGGTATGTTGGGTAAGCACTCTACGAACTGATCCCCTTACTAGTGATAGTGATAAACTTTGGCTAATTTTTATAGGAAAAGAGTCTTTATTTGCATTTTTTTTGTTTTTTTGTTTTGTTTTGTTTTTTGTTTTGTTTGTTTTTTGAGACAGGGTTTCTCTGTTAACGCTGGCTGCCCTGGAACTCACTCTGTAGACCAGGCTGGCCTCGAACTCAGAAATCTGCCTGACTCTGCCTCCCAAGTGCTGTGATTAAAGGCGTGCACCACTACTACCTGGGCACATTTTTTTTTTTTTTTTTTTTTTTGGCCAGAATGCCTTGGTGGGTTTTCCAGACTCTCCATGAACCAATAAGTCATCTGTCACCTTGAGCTATTGCCACAGAGTTGTGTGCCTCATCCTAGGGTGTGACGCTAGAGAGAGTCCCAGGAGCCAAGTGACAACTTGAGCTGTCTATTCTGAGAAAATCCTACAAACCCAGTAGTAGATCACTGCCTTTTCTATTGGTGCTCCTTTGTTTATTTTGATAAAAAGCAGGAAGGACAATTTTGAGATCAGCAGATGTAAAACTGTAAATGTCACTTTCTTGGATGGCCTCATCGATGTAGCATCAGAATTTCAACAGGCTTGGTAGGTCATAGTACTATATTTACATGCCTGATAAAGAAACTGAGGCCCAGGTTTGGTTGGCATTGTGCTTCTATGGGGGTGGGGAGGAGGACAACAAGATGGATGTGCGTGAGCTAAGCCTTTCCTTGTATCAAGCCAAGCACTGAGCATAGAGACCATTACCTTGCATGTTAAGCATGGACCCAGTCTGTAAGCCACAGGCCCAGCAGTGAGCTGCAAGCCAGCGAGCCACAGGCCCAGCCCAATGAGCCACTGGCCCATCCTACTCATTTGATCCACAGAAGTCAAAATCATTTGAAGGTTTTTGTTATTGTTTGTTTTCAACATTTATTTATTTATTTATTTATTTATTTATTTATTATGTATGAGTGTTTTGCCTGCAAGTGTGTCTGTGTGCCATTTGTGTGCCTGGCCCATGGAAGCCAGAAGAGAGTATCAGATGCCTTGCAACTGGAATTATAGAAGGTTTCAGGCTACCATGTGCTCTGCTGGGAATCTAACCCGTGTCCTTTGAAAGAAAAGCCAGTGCTCTTAACCACTGAGCCATCTCTCCACCCCCTATTCACCTGTTTATGACACTAGGTCTTAAGTGGCCCAGGCTGGTCTTGACTTTACTAAGTAGTTGAGGATGTCCTTGAGCTACTGCTATTGGTGGCTCCTCCTGAGCTGAGATTACAGGCATGTGTGGCTAACACACTTGGTTTCTAGGGTGCCAGAGATGAAGCTGGGGCTTCCTGGCATGCTGGCTAAGCAATTGATCAACTGAGCCGTGCCTCTAGCTCCAAGAATCAGATGGAGTTTAAATGCCTTGCCCAAGGTCACAAGGCTAAGATGTACTGGTTCCAGAATCTATTATATTTTCAGTTCTTTGTACCGCATGACCTTGGATTGGTCACCTAACCTGTTTGCCGTTCCATTTCCTAATTTGTAAAATGGGGGTGATCACAAAACCTGCCTTGGGTTTGTTATGAGACTTCAGAAAATGACTGGCTTGATCCCATCAGTGGACTGCTGGGGTTGGTATTGTTGACATTATATCATGAGACCTCCCACGGGGTCATGAGTTGGCCACTCCTTGTTGTAAGAGAACCAGATCCCGTGGGAGCCCCTTTGCCAGCCCAGCTGCTCCTAAGACTCGATGCAGGTGCCTGGGAAAGTTTACAGTGGAATCAAGGGAACAAAGACTCCAGGTGCTCAGATGGCCAATGCGTAGCTGGCTGGAGGCCAGTTTCCTGCTCGATCAGGTTGCTCATGCTCAGGTTCAGGGAATTTACCCTTCTTCTGTGCCCCTGCCTCTGCCAACTAAAGGCTGAGAGCTGGGTTTGGTGACATAGGGCAGGACCCAGTTTGGATCATATACTTCCTTTCTGGGATCAATCTCATTGGCGGAAGCAGGAAGTCCTGGGGCATAGAGGGACCCTTGCAGGTTCTTCTCCTTCCTGCTCAGTGGCCTTGTAAACCCTCTGGGGATTGGCTTTGGAGGTAGAGACTAGGGCTTTGCAGCTGGGATCAGAGATGGTACTTCAATGCCAGCTGGAGAATGGAGCAGTAGGGTGCCCTAGGGCAAGCCAGCCAGGCTCTCTGTGGCTTGGTTTTCCTCCTGTTTGGTTGGGTTTTTATTTGAGGGGGTTGGGAGTGTTTGTGGCTAATGACTGTGCCAGGTTTGCAAATTCCCTTATGTTCTGCACAAAGCCTCCAGGAAAGGAAACTTCCAGCCCCAGTGGAGGGTGATCTTTGTGGAACACAAACTCAGTCAAATCTGAAAGGTCCGTCAAGCCTACTGCAAGTCCCAGCCTGCTCCCTGCCCCCAATCTCTACCCCTGCCCCACCCCAATGGGCTCCCAGCCATCAGCCTGCACTATGGTCACGTGGTCAGAGTTTGTTGCCCTTGGATTTTTTTACTCACTGTCCCCTTCTCCGGAACACTTGGTGCCCCAGGTCTTCCTGCGGCTATCCTTCTCGCTAAGCTGCTCAAGCGTATTCTCGGGTGTTACCTCTTTTATTTACTTATTTATTTTTGGTTTATTTTATTTTATTTTTTTTTTTTGAGACAGGGTTTCTCTGTGCCACCCTGGCTGTCCTGGAACTCATTCTGTAGACCAACCTGGCCTTGAACTCAAGAGATCCGCCTGTCTCTGCCTCCTGAGTGCTGGGGTTACAGGGATGCATTAGCAAAGCCCCTTGGCTGATGCACCTTCTTATTCTTCATTCTCACCCAGGGCCCATGTTCATGCTCAGTAGTTGCACCAGTGATGAGTTGTGCCCAAAGCCTAGCTTGCCTTCTGCCTGCTGCCTGCCTTCTCCTGGGAATCTGCATCTCTGTGCTTTATTATCTCTGGTGCCTCCATGACCTTTGGGTCTTTGCAATCTCCACCTGGATTCCAGTTTCCCAGATGACCCCCCTCGTCTCCACCACGCTGGGCAGGGGCCCGGAGCCGTGCTGTGAAAGCTTTGTGGGTGTGAACTTGGGTTTCCAAATCACTTTCGCAGGAGGTGCTTCCTCAGTACTTCACAGTAGCTCTGTTAGACAGGTAGGGCAGGATCATAAACTCCATTTCACCCACATGGAAATGGAAGCACTCAGAGGCTTATAGAACTTGCCCAAGCCCACTGGCCACTGATTACTACTGGCCTCAGGTAATCAAGGGTCAGGGTTAGGAAGCCATTCCCAGGACACCAAGCCAGACATTTGAATAACCGAAGAGGAACCATCTACACACTAAAACCGTTTTCCATCAGGTTACTATATAGGACTAATATATTTAGAATTGCTTTAAGAGGGATAAGGAATCTGACCTGAACTTTTCTGAGCTAAAACAGTTTTTTTAATAGATCTAAGAAAAAAAGGCAGCCTTAAGGGTCTGAGAAGAGAGTGCCTCCGAGAGTCCTGTGGACGCTGAAATCTGCAGATGCTCAAGCCTTACATAACCTATGGCGTATTTGTGCAGCACTTGGTCACATCCACTCACATGCTTGAAATTGTTTCTAGATAACATCTGACTCCATGTAAATACTGCATGTATATACTTCTCAGGACTCAGAAGGCCAAGTTAGAAAGATCATGAGTCCAAGGCCAATATAGACCACATAAAGAGACCCTGTTCCAAATCCAAAGTAAAAGCAAAACTATTATAAATGTTGGGGAACAAAATTCCTTCTGTAGACCCTTTTTTTTCTCTCTCTCTTTTTTTTTTTTTTTTGACAATTTCTCTCTGTGTAGCCCTGGCTGTCCTGAACTCCCGCTGTAGACCAGAGTGGCCTCAAACTCAGAGATCCACCTGCCTCTGCCTCTGCCTCTGTCTCTGCCTCTGCCTCTGCCTCTGCCTCTGCCTCTGCCTCTGCCTCTGCCTCTGCCTCTGCCTCTGCCTCTGCCTCTGCCTCTGCCTCTGCCTCCCAAGGGCTGGGGATAAAGGTGTCCGACACCACTGCCTGGCTCCTTTTGCTGGTTTGTAATCCAGACAAACTGGAGAGAGGGTGAGAGCTCAACAGTGGTTAAAGGAAATGAAGAAGAAAAGGGGAGAGGGCAAGGCCACAGCTCTGTATGACACCTTTCATTTCAGTGATTGGGAGTCTGAAACAGGAGGATTGTCATGGGTTTTAGACCAGCCTAGGCTACATAGTGAGATTTAGTCTAGCCTGGGCTGCAGAGTGAGACCCTATCTCAAAAAAAGCAAACTGCCAAGCAGTGGTGGTGCATGCCTTTAATCCCAGCACTTGGGAGGCAGAGACAGGCGGATTTCTGCGTTGGAGGCCCAGCCTGGTCTACAGAGTGAGTTCCAGGACAGCCAGGGCTACAC
>NW_022196904.1:70176627-70179042 GCF_008632895.1 Mastomys coucha
TTATTGTTTGAGGATTTCGTACATGAATGGTGTCTTGATTAAATCCATTCTTTCCTATTCCCTCCCCTCTCGATCCCCTCCTGTTCCTCCCCCCAGTTCCTTCCCTGTCCCTCCTCCAGTTTTCTCTCCCAATCTCATGTGTTTTGTTTTAAACCTACTGGATCTTCTTAACGCTGCCTCTGTGTGTGCATGGGTGTGGGATCATATACTGGACCTGTTTTGTATTAAAGATTTATTTATTTATTATGTACACAGTGTTCTGTCTGCATATATGCCTGCATGACAGAAGAGTGCATTAAATTCCAGTGTAGATAGTTATGAACCACCATGTGGTTGCTGGGAATTGAACTCAGGACTTCTGGAAGAGCAGTCAGTGCTGTCAATCTCTGAGCCATCTCTCCAGTCCTGAGTTTTGCTTTGTTTTGGCTGTCCTAGAACATGCTCTGTAGAGTAGGCTGGCCTTGAGCTCAGAGAGACCCACCTGCCTCTACTTCCCGAGAACTGGGATTCAAGGTGAGCACCACCACTGTGCGTTTGAGTAGCCTCTTTAGGATCCCATCCCTGAAGGACACCAACTCTCCTCTGCTCAGCCATCAGCAGCCTATAGCTGCTCAGCCAGGGCTGGGGCTGCATGCATCCTCATCTTTCCTTATTGGACCTTCAGCTGACTTGATCTCACACAGGTCTTAAGTGTCACGACTGCCGTGAGTTCATGAATACAACAGCCCTGCCATGCTTAGCAAATATTGTTTTGCTACAGATGTCCACTATGCCTGGATCTTACAATCTTTCCGCCCCCTCTTCTGCCACGATCCTTAAGCCTTAGAGATAGGGTCATAATACAGATGTCCCAGTTAGGGCTGAACATTCCACAGTCCAGTGGCTTGTTCTCTGCCCAGTGATCAGTTGTGGGTCTCTATGTTAATTACCGTCTACCGGGAATTCCATTTTTTCTTTTCACACCCAGTGTTGACATCGATTTAGCTAGACATGTGGTTGGGAGAGGTGCAGGGACTTGCCCACACAGGAGAATGACAGAAGCGGGTCTAGAAACTCCATCCGCCAGCCTGACTCCAAGCAGGGTGTTCTTTCCCATCATGTTTATCTGCATGTGTATTCATCCAGCTGCATGGAGGATGGGACTCTTCATGGCTAAATAGTTAAAAGCATAACGCCATCTTTAGATACCTTTATTAAGCTTGTTAAAGGCTAATTAAGTCCTTGCTATTGACTTCTGCTACACCTTGCCACAGAAAGGGAGGAGACAAGAGGCTCCAGTTGAACCCACATAATGGACTATAGGGCAGTCCCTCCAAAGGAAGCCAGAAGGCACACACAGTAATAACTCTGTAAATCTGTGTGTACCATATGAATGTCTGTGTAGAGAGTCTGTAGGGATGTGCTCCAAAATGCCAACAGTAGCATCTTTGGAAATGGCTCCTGTGGATGTTTTTGTTTTTTTTTTTTTTTTTTTTTTTTTTTTTTTTTTTGAGACAGAGCTTCACTCTGTATCCCTTGCCACCCTGGATCCCTTGGCAATCCTCCTGCCAGAACCTGGCTGCTGAGATTATAGGCGTGAGTCACCATTCCTGACTCTTTTAATTATTTATTTAATCTTTTCGAGGCAGCATCTTGCTTTATAGCATAGGCTTGCCTTGAACTTTAAACCCCCTTGCCTTAGCCTCCCAAGTGCTGGAATTATAGACATGGACCATCGAGTCTGTCGCCACCCTCCTGACACTCTTCCTTAGATTTATTTTTATTATTTTTATTCACATATATGTTTGTATTGATATGAATTTATGTCATGGATGTAGGTGCCCCCAGAGTCCAGGAAAGGACTCCAGATCCCCTGGAATTGGAATTATGGCAAGTTTATGAGCTACTATGCGGGTCCTGGGAACTGAACTCAGGTCCTCAAAAAGAACAGCAAATGCTCTTAACTTCTGAGCCATGTCCCCAGCCCCAGGAAATCTCTTTCTGCTTCTTGATAATTTCTGGAGTTTGTTTTGTTTTACTTCTTTGTTTATGTTTATAATACTGGCTTTGAGCTCAGCCCCATCGATGCTGGGCAAGTACACATCATCAGCACAGCCTCAGTCCTTACATCTGACTCTAGAATGAGAAGGCTCTTCCTGTATGATCAGAAGAAGCTGATAAAAGGCATCAAACAGAGCCACTGACGATTAAAGAAAGGAATTGGAGGAGAGCCTCCTACAGGAGTGACTGATGTCAGTCATATTGCTATAGGCTGGATGCAGGCAAGATGCTTGGCCACTTGTGAACCTTCTATGTCGGAAAGTCAAGCAGTTAGGTAAGGAAGAGCAAGATGTCTTTGGAGAAATGAAGTCTTTTTCTATAGCTTTCTGTTTTCTTTTCTTTTCTTCTTCTTCTTTTTTTTTTTTTTTTTTTTTT
>NW_022196904.1:70179108-70183642 GCF_008632895.1 Mastomys coucha
GGCCTCAAACTCAGAAATCCACCTGCCTCTGCCTCCCAAGTGCTGGGATTAAAGGTGTATGCCACCACCGCCAGGTAGCTTTCTGTTTTCTTATGATCTAAATGGTTGGGCTAGTGAGATGGTTCTTTGGGTACGATTACTGACAAGCTGAGTTTGACCCCCAAGACTTTAAGGTGGAAAGAGAGAACTGACAAAGGGCGTAGCCTGACCTACACACACACACACACACACACACACACACACACACACGCACATACACACACACAGGTGTGCTCATTCAAACACATACCCAAGCACAGGCACACGCACTCAAGCACGCAATAAATTAATTAAATATAATAAATTTTAGAAAAAAATCTGACTGAGTAATGCCCCAAGCCCTTTCCAAGGAGTGTGTGATGGCTGTGGAAGAAAACAAACCGAGAAGTGAAATGAGCTGTTATGGATAATTGTGATGAGTCAGAAGTCACTCAGAGCTGTGGAGTTTCCAGGCCGTTAACTTATCTCCTGAGCTTGTGAGTCAGGGCTAGTCAGCCTAGGGGGTATGTGCACGCCTCCCCTCCTGTTCTCCCAGCTGCTGCACCTCCAGCCTGGGTGATAGCACAGCTGACCCACCCACAGGCCAACTCAACCCTGACTGGGGAGGGCTGGACCTGTTTGGCTTATTCATCCATCTCTAGGAGACTTTGACCTACCTCTTATGCTGACGTTGGACCGGAAATGACAGCTATGAACCAAAAAAAGGGAAGACAAATGCCTGGACGTCCTTTCCTGTGAATGTGGCAACAGTACACCTGTAGCTTAGAGCATGTGTTCTCTAAATACCTTCTTCAAGCTATGGTCCACTAGAAAGCATTGTAGTACCTGGATATGGGGGACATACATGCCTTTAGTCCCTGAAATCAATAGACAGAGGCTGGCAGATTGCTATGAGTTTGAGCCTAGTCTAATCTACATAGCAAATTCCAGACAAGCCAAGGCTACATAGTTAGACCCCATCTCAAAACAACAAAGAGAAACCATTGTAGTATGTTTAAAGAGAAGACTGTTGTATGTAACTACAAGCATGAAGGGCTAGGGTTTAGCTCCATGATAGACATTTGCCTAGATAGACTATGAGTTCAGTCCTCAACACTGGGAAAAAAGGAAAAACATTTCTGTAGAACATATGTAACAGGACATAGAAAATTATCACTTTTAGCCGGGCAGTGGTGGCACATGCCTTTAATCCCAGCACTTGGGAGGCAGAGGCAGGCAGATTTCTGAGTTCGAGGCCAGCTTGATCTACAGAGTGAGTTCCAGGACAGCCAGGGCTATACAGAGAAACCCTGTCTTGGAAAAAAAAAAAAAAAGATGGAGAGTCTAGAGTATGAGAAAAGTTCTTGTCCCATCCTTGGCTATGTAGGGAGTTCAAGGCCAGTCTGGGATACAAGAAACTCTGATGAAAGGCGGGGGGTAAACTACATATGTATGTCTCTTATTACTCCCCTAACCCCAGTTGGGTTTTTTGAGACAGGGTTTCTCTGTGTAGCCCTGGCTCTGTAAACCAGGCTGTAACCTCTGTAAACCAGGCTGGCTTCAAATTCAGAGATCTGCCTTTCTCAGCCTTCCAAGTGCTAGAATTAAAGGTATTTGCCACCACTCCCCAGTTTTTTGTTTTGTTTTGTTGAGATAGGTTGTCCTGTCTTATAGCCAGTAATACAGCTGAAAATGACCCACAGTTCCCATCTTCCTCTGCCTCCCAAGTACTAGAATTCTAGCTATTCACTGTAAGCACTTCTTGTAGTTGCTTATTCCTTAATTACTTAGCTGATTTAGACAGTGTCTCACTCTCTGGCCCCACTTATCCTGGAATGTACTATGGAGCCTAGACTGGCTTTCAACTTACAGAAATCCTCCTGCCTCAACATTCCTGATGAGTGAGATATCCAATGTGATTATTTTTAGTTTGAAAAGTTATAACCAGAAATTTTTCTCGTTATCAAAAGATAAGGGGCTAGAAAGATGGCTTGGCAGTTGAGAGCACCGGCTGCTCTTCCAGAGGTCCTAGGCTGAATTCCCACTCCCCACACAGCAACTCATAACCATCTGTGACTTCAGCCAAAGTGATCCAGCTTCTGGCTTCTGTTACCACTGCACACATGTGGTGCAAAGTCATACATGAAGATAAAGGACCCATAACACACAAACAGATAAATAAAAAATGTTAATGATAAACACATCACAGTTTAGCATAAAACTATGCTAAAGTTCCCCAGCACCCACTTGCATCAGTGGAAATAGGCATGCGCCACCACTGCCCAGCTTGAGATAGGCTACATTATGCTGTATTAACATTTCTAAATATCTCAGTTGGGACAAGCAAGATGGCTCACCAGGTAATGGTGACTGATGCTGAATCTAATGACCTGAGTTCAATCCCCAGGACCCACACAATGGAAATAGAGAACCAATTCCTGAGAGTTATTCGCTGACACACGTGCGTGCAAACACCTCCCTGAGGGAGTTAGGCTGCTGCTACCCTCTTCCAGGGGGTTCTGTTCATACTAATGTACATAGAAGTTTGTCATGACTTAAATATACAGTATATGTTTTGTAGTCCAGTATAGATTTGAACCCCCAATATCTTATTTACCCACTCTGTCCCCTTTAGTGGGTCGCTTCATCTTTCCAAGACTCAATTTTCTTAGCTGTATAGCAGTCCCATCTCTAACCAAGCTTTCTTTTTGTTACTATTTAATACTTTTTTAATACTTTTTTTCCTCTTATTTCAAAGATTTTTTTTTTATCATTTTTAATTTTGTGTAGAAATGTGTGTCTACATGTGAGTATATGCATGAGTGCAGGTATCTTTGGGGACTAGGAGCATTCAGTCCCTTGAAGCTGGAGTGAAAGATGGTTCTGCACTGGGTATTATGGGTACATGCCTTTAATCCCAGAAGAGGCAGTTGGGTCTTTGTGGATTTGAGATAGACTGACTGGTCTACACAGCAAGCTCCAGGCCAGTCAAGGTTGTATAGTGAGACTTTAATCTCAAAAAGAAACAAACAACAACCACAACAAATAATAAAGGGAGTTGTAAACCACTTAACATGGGCTCTGCAAACAGAACTCTAGGCATCTGGAAGAACAGCAAGTGCTCTCAAGCAAAGAGCCATCTCTCCAGCCCCTGCATCCATAGTTTCTAGTTTACATTACCCATGGGCAACTGTGGCTCAGAAATATTCAATGAAAATCACAACCCCCACCAACTCCTAAGCTTTAAATAAAAGCCTGTAATTCCAGCACTTAGAAGACTGTAACAGAGGAGTATGGTGGAATTCAAGGCCAGCTTGGACTACACAGCAAGACTGGGTGGGGGGAGGGAGGAGTAAATAACTTTTATTACGGCCTATATTGCAATTGGTCAAACTTGTCATTAGATACTAGCTTCTTTACTGACTCTTATTAATAAATTCAAGTTTATTATAGATATGTACACAAAGGCCAAATTCTAGTCTATACAGGATTCTGTAGGAGTTTAGGAATGAGAACGCTGGGTGAGGGGGCACCCAGCGCATGCTTCCTGTCTCCACAAGGGGATTAAATGTGGTAAACTAGCCGAGGCCTTTACAAAAGGCAGCTTACTGAAGTCCTACAGTAATATCTAACCAGGCAATCAAGTCTGTTGGAGAGTGGCTCTTGTTTAGAAAAGTGTTTCTTAAATATTTCCTACTCATGACTCCTTTCACCTGAAGGGCTTTAGTTAATCTCTCCGAGTTACTAGGAAGGTAACATATATTATATATATACACAGCATGCTAGCGTCAGAAAATGGTCCTCCTACACGCATGCACGTACAGGAAGGAAGCACTAAGTGAGCTCAGTGAGTTAGAAAAGAGAAAATGTCAAAGGAGGTGATGTTGGGAGGGGAACAGAGTGGAACAGTCTGAGAGCAGCTGAGACAGGAGTAGAGCTTGTCCACGAGATGGCCCAGCAATTCAGAGCACTGGCTGCTCGTGAGGAGGATGAGAGTGGGTTCTTAGAACCATCTGAAAGTCCAGTTCCTGGGTGGCAATGCTCTCTTCCTAACACAACAGGCACATTCATAACACACACAGAGGTACAGGTAAGACATTCATACTCGTAGACACAAATACTAAATACATATTTATTTTGTTTTTTGGGGTTTTTTTGTTTGTTTGTTTTTTGTTTGGTTGGTTTTGGTTTGGTTTTGAGACAGGGTTTCTCTGCTTAGCCCTTGCTGTCCTGGAACTCATTTTGTAGACCAGGCTATCCTTGAACTAACAGAGATCTGCTCGCCTCTGCCTCCCAAGTGTTGGGATTAAAGGTGTACATCATCACCACCCGGCTCCCTCTTCCCCACTTTTTAAAAAATGTTGGTTTGCCAGGCAGTGGTGGTGCACGCCTTTAATCCCAGCAGTTGGGAGGCAGTGGCAGGTGGATTTCTGAGTTCGAGGCCAGTCTGGTCTACAAAGTGAGTTCCACGACAGCCAGGGCTATACAGAGAAACCCTGCCTCGCACCCCCCCTAA
>NW_022196904.1:70183660-70199388 GCF_008632895.1 Mastomys coucha
AAAAAAAAAAAAAAAAAAAAAAAAAAAAAAAAGTTGGTTCAGGAGCTGGAGAAATGGCTCAGTGGTTAAGAGTACTGACTGCTCTTCCAGAGGTCCTGGTTCAATTCCCAGCAACCACATGATGGTTCACAACCATCTGTAATGGGATCTGATGCCCTCTTCTGGTGTGTCTGAAGACAGCCATAGTATACTCACATATATTAAATAAATAGATAATTCTAAAAATAATGTTGGTACAAACAATTCCTTTCTACCCTACTTGCTGTTATTCCTACCAGGAGAGAATGAGGCCACCACTACCACAATTTCTAAACCAAAAATTGAAACAAGCTTTATTATGGCCAGGACAATGGACACTGTTCTAATCCATACCTGGGATTCCCAGAGTATCTAGGTGAATTATATTAGTCTGGGGCTTATAAGGACAAAACTCACCGGGCAGTGGTGGTGCATGCCTTTAACCCCAGCACTTGGCAGGCAGAGGTAGGTGGATTTCTGAGTTCGAGGCCAGCCTGGTCTACAGAGTGAGTTCCAGGATAGCCAGGGCTACACAGAAAAACCCTGTCTCAAAACAACAACAACAACAACAAAGACAAAACCCAAAATACTATGTACTATCCACCTTTGCCTAAACAGGCGAGTGTACATCCTGACTTACCTCCTGCCTATGAGTGATCAAGTACATCCTGTGTAGTTTGGGCAAGCAAGCTTGTTTGCAGAAGGGAAAATACATGGCTTATTATCTTCCATGAACAACAGCCTTGGCATTCCAGGAAGTTATCTGTCCTTGGGCAAGTGGGACTTACAAGTTAGTAGAATTTTTTGTTTTATAGATCTCTTAAGAACAGTAGTTTAAAGTTAAAACATAACTTTAGCCTTGCCCAAAGTCACATAGTACATACTAGGGGTTCCAGTCTGTCAGGTCCTGTTCCCTTTGAGAGCATTCTCTTAAGCTTTGATAGAAAACAATAATACCTGACTTCTGTTACTCAGGAGGCAAAGGTAGTTGAATCTCTGTGTGCTCTAGGCCAGCCTGGTTTATATAGTGAGACACTGTCTCAAAACAAAAACAAAAACAAAAACAAACAAACAAACAAACAAACTGAAAAAGAAAAGAAACAACAGAAGACAAAAGACAAGTAGATATAAATTTGATCTTTTGTTACTTATGAACTGTGGTTGTATATAGGGAAAAAAAGAATCTTTCTTCAGGGTTCCCAGAATTAGGAACTGGCAATTTGCTTGCTCTCTTTGGGACAAGGTCTCCTTAACTAAAAATGACCTTGAGCCCCTCCTGAGCCTCCTGCCTTTATCTCTGAGAGGCTGAGACCACAGGTGAGACCAGCACTCAGCCTTTAGTGTTTTGTTTTTCTTCTTTTGAATGTATAGGGGATGTGCATGTGGAATCAAATCCAGGGAAGCATGTGCTCTATTTCTGAGCTACACCCCCCCAGAGCCTACCTCTCATTCTTTTCAACATTTTCAACTTTTCAACTTTTGTAGTACAAGCAATTGAAGCTTATCCCCAAATAAACGAGACTCAGACTATGGTTATTTTATTTGGCTTTGACCATTACTAGCGGGTGGGGTCACCTCTAATGCACTCGGCTAACTGCTGGCCTGGCTGCCTCCCCAGCTGTGTACCCCAGATACTTGCTGTTTCCACAGAGTTCATGGTCCATCTCCCACTCAAGGTGGCTTCCTCTCTCCTCTCTCTCCTTCCTTCTCCCCGCCTGGCCTCTCCTTCGACCAGGTCATTCCAAACCCACCTACCTCTAATCCCTCCACAAATTGTCTGTAGCCAATTTTATTTAACCAATAGTTTTAAATCAACAAACAAGGTTTGCACAACAAAAGCTTGTAAACATGAGGTCTAGACCTCTGGGTATAGAGTTTACTATTCTAACACATAGTAATAGACAAAACCTCAACAAACTCACACACTTTTCAAAACAATGAATCACAAAATACAAATGCTTTTACTTACTGCTTTTTTTTTTCATTTCCATTCAATGCTTTCAGCAGACTTACATGTTCTCATGTTTGATGTAGTTAGATAAATAATAGCTTGTTTGATCCTCTAAGGCTGAACATATTAGGTTGAGGTGGACAGATGGCTCAGCACGTAAAGTTGCTTGCCACAGGACCTGAGTTTGGTTCCCACATAAACCTGGTGGAAGGGGAGAACAGATTCCTGCAAGCTTCCCTCTGACCACACTCACACACACCAGTAGAAAGGGCACATTACACCCAGAATCCCACAGTCCTTTTTTCCAGAGGCTGAATAGGAGCCGGGCTTTCATACTCTGGGTCCAGACTTTTCTACAGCCTGCAAAGCTGCCCCATTCTGAGCCTCATCTTTAAAATGACACCATCAGAGTACAGTCCCTTCCAGCTGAAAATGTTCGGGGTCTGGAAGAAGTTGCCACCCCCAGGATTCCCAGGCTCAGAGAGCTGTGTGTGCCCTGTGTGTAGGGTGCAAGCCTTGCCCAGGACTCTGGGCTGAGACTCGGAAAGCTGCAGCCTGCCCTTGGCTGTCAGGAGGGTGAGAGGAGTGGGTTGCTCTTGTCCTGGCATCTGGCCTGGTGCCTGTAGAACCAGGCAAGAGCTGCCCACGAGGGTTGGCTGGGTGCCGGGAACTCTTCGTCTTTCTATTTAAACAGACACAGCCTGTCTGTTGAGAGTCTGGAAACATCTGACCTTTACAGAGCATCTCTAGAGCCCTCAAGTGTGGAAGGAGCCTCCAGCTTTCTGTAAACCATTTAACCCTTTCCAGTGAAACCCAGAGCAAGGATGAGAGGCGGGTGAGGAAGGGAGAGAAATCTGTTTCTGGGAGCTACAGATTCCTTTAGCCTTTTTGGTTAGCTGGCTGCGAGGGCAGCAACATTCAGCACAGGGAACTCCTTAGTACTTTTCTTAGATCCCTTTCTTAGGTCAGGAGGCTCTAGAAGGGAGGATAGGAGGCTCAAATGGAGCACAGTGGCTATAAGGAGAATCCAGAGACTGCTCAATTTATCAGCCAGAGACTTCACTGAGATCTGGGAGTGGGAAGCATAGGAATAGGGACTGCTCCTTTGAAGGAGTAACACACAGTTGGTACATGTTACTCCTTCACCCTATACTGTTTGGATGTTTTGTTGTTGTTTCAACCTGAGACAGGCATAGTTCTTGGTGTGTTATCCAGGCTGACCTTGAAACCATTCACCTTTTGCCACAGTGTCCTGAATTGCATCTTACAAAGATTTACTGGGCACCTCCCAGATTCCATGGCGTCGAGGGCTAGTGTTGAGCAAACTCGGATAGATAAGGCTGGTGCCTTCCTGGAGTGCTCATTGTATGGGTGAGCGAACTGGAGTAGAATAACCACAGACACAACAGCCGATGATAGCATGCAGGGGAGCAAAGGTGGCTCCCCCTTATCCTTGTAGGTTCCTTGACTGAGCTTTAAATTAAGTCATATGACCCACAGATTCAAAGAGGCACAGGGTGGGCACAGCTCTGGGGGAGCATGCTTGCTATGCCCAAGGGCTCTGGTTCTCAGAGCTGGTCAGAAGGGTTAAGTGACTGGAGCGTTTACAACATTCTGAGCCACACACAGGCAGGAACAGAACTTGGAGCTTTGGCAGCCAGTGGGGACCAGGCCAGAGGGAGCTGAGGAGAGAGTGCAGGAAGAACTGATATGAAATGTGAGGAACGGCTCCTTCCTGGGTAATGTGTTGAAGGGAGAAGCCCTCAGCAGAAGGAGTTATGATATACCCTAGGGTCTGAGTGTGCTGCGCACAGAGGTTTCCTGGCTGATGAGATGTCTGGAGAGAGCCCTGTGTGGTAGTGTACACCCTTCATTGCAGTACTTGGGAGGTTGAAACAGGAAGACCACCGTGAGCTTGAGGCCAGCTTCGGGACGTCACAAGACCTTGACTCCAAAAGATCAAAATCATTTTTTAAATGATATAATCACTTCTTGGCCTTTTGACTACAATCTAGTGTTAAAAAGGGAAATAAATAGCAATCCTGGAGTTGAAGGTACTGGAGTGTTTTCCTGGGGTGCCCACAGCTTTGCTGCAGGAAGACAGAGATCTGTACAGGGGCCTAGACCTGAAGTCAGTTCAAACCTCACCCTAAGCCTACAGTGTCCACATTCCACATCTACACTTAACTTTTTGGTGTGGGGGGAGGCGGGTAACTGCACACTATATTCTCAGCATTCAAAAGCAGACGCAGGCTGGATGGTGGTACCGCACACTATTAATCTTAGCACTCAAGAGGCAGAGGCACGAAGATCTCTATGAGTTGGAGGCCAGCCTGGCCTACAGAGTGAATTCTAAGAGATCCAGGGCTACACAGAGAAACCCTGTCTTGAAAAACAAAGAAGAAAGCAAGGAAGGAAAGCAGGAGTAAATGAAAGCAGAAGAAATCTGACATTAGACAAAAGACAAATTTATTCCATACGTGGAAACATTGCATTGTAAAAAAACAAAACAAAACAAACAAAAAAACAAGTGCTCAACAACCCAGTGGAGATTGGACATTCACATCCGGCTCTCTAGGTAATGGAGAGAAAGGAGTAGATAGCTTAGGGGAGAAAATAGATAGCCAGAAGAGGTGGTGGTCTGTGACCACATCCGTTTGAATGTGCTATCCAGCTTTATTTTTTTTTCTCCTGTGATATAAATCAGTGTGCCCGAAGAGAAGTGTGTCGGGCAGCTTTTTGTTGTTGTGACCAGTGCCTGAGAGAAAGCATTTCATGGGAGAAAAGATTTCTTTTAGCTCATGCTTTATTTATTAATTTTTGTTGTTGTTTGGAGACAGGATCTCATTATGTAGCCCAGGCTATGCTGGAACTTGCTATGTAGCCCAGGCTGGCCTTGAACTCAGAGATCCACCTGCCTCTACCTTCTGAGTACTGGGATTAAAGGACTGAGCCAGTATGCCCAGCTGTTTTATTGGTTTTGCCTGGGTATAGTAAAAACAGTTGGAGGTTCTTCGATATCCTATTTTATAAGGGCACACTTATTTTGCACAGTACAGAAAGGAATTGGTATTTATGGTGATTAATAGCTTAACAGTTACACGCAGTCAACGGCTTGTTTATTCTGAGTCAACCCCCACCCAGCCCAGGTATTCCTGGAAGTTGATACTGCCAGATAGTAACTAGACTCATAAGTGCTGGACTAATCATGGCTTCATTTCAAAAGACTGTCTAGCTAAGCATGCACATGTTTTAAGCAAAAATAAAACAGGTTGATATTTCAGAAAGCAGGGGAGGAGGGGCCTGAGTCTAGGCACCCAGAGAATCAAGGGCTAAGAAGAGAGGTTCACCCGAGCAGAGGCAAGAGTCAACTCTGAAGTGATTGACTTTCTTTGTTCCCTCCCCGACCCCTTAAAGCCTACTGGCTGGACATGAGATGGAAAACAGGGTGGGCAAGGTAGGGGAAACATTGCTGTTGGTTGCTTGGTTTTCCAGGTATTAATTTGCTGTCTTTCTGTCTGCTGACTTATAGATGAAGGACAACCTAAGCTTCGATTCCTGCCTCTGCGCACTAGTGTTTGTGAAGGCAGGCTGCATGGGCTTAGCATTCTGTTCTTATCTGTGTATGTTCTCACTATGTAGCCCAGGCTAGGTGGACTTTGCCTTATAGCTCAAGGTGGCCTCTACCTCACAGAGATCCGCCTGTCTCTGCCTCCTGGAGTAAAGGCTTACTGCTACTATTTGTTTGTGGTGGTTTTTTTTTGTTGTTGTTGTTTTTGAGACGAGGTTTCTCTGTGTAGCCCTGGCTGAACTGGAAACCACTATGTAGCTCAGACTGGCCTCAAACTGAGATCTGCCTGCTTCTGCCTCCTTTGCTTCCTCTGCCTCTGCCTCCTCTGCCTCCTCCTTATCTGCCTCCTCTGCCTTTGTCTCCTCTGCCTCTGCAGTGCTAGGAGCAAAGGCATGTGTCTGGCCTTCATGGTTGGTTGGCTCCATTTGATTTGTTTTGTTTTAATAATTGATCAAGTCAACTTATTAAAACTTATTAAAACCGAGTGGTGGTGGCACATGCCTTTAATCCCAGCACTTGGGAGCAGAGGCAGGTGGATTTCTGAGTTCAAGGCCAGCCTGGTCTACAGAGTGAGTTCCAGGACAGCCAGGGCTACACAGAGAAACCCTGTTTCAAAACAAAACAAAACAAAACAAAACAAAAAAAGAAAGAAAGAGAGAAAGAATGAAAGGAAGAAAGAAAGAAGGAAGGAAAGAAAGAAAAGTGAAAAAGAAAGAAAACAGGCAAGGTACCCAGAAAGTGAGAAAGAAGTGGCCAGAGACGTGAAGAAGACAGCAACCCGGTCTGTGGACACAGGCTGATCTGTGGTACCGGCTGGGGATTTGCTTAGTATTTGCCAAGCAAGGGTGACAGGGCCATGTGGGGCAGGGCAGAAACTGAGGTAGCCAGGGCTGTAGGAGAGTGAATCTCAACTGAGTACAGTGAGGAAAGGAAATGACTAATGTGGCCAGGAAATGTTACTTAAGCCATCTTTCTGATAACTCTTTAAGTTTGAGAATCATTGGAATCTACTACCTGGTCACTCCAAGGAAGAAGATAAAGTTGAATAGCATTTGGAAAAATAAAACTCATGCAGAATTGAGACGGATATATGTCCAGAAAACCATGATGTGCACTGGTGTGCTAGAAAACATTGAAGAATATCTTTGCCACCTCTGGACAGACACAGACTTCTTGTGTTTATTCTGTTTTTGTTTTTGTTTTGTTTTGTTTTGTTTTGTTTTTTGATCCAGAGTCCTACGTTATGGTCCAGGAAGCTTCCACTGTCTGGTAATAAACAACACAACAACCAGCGTGATTTCTCAGAACTGGAGGTCTCTGCTCAAGCTTACATATTTGTGACATCTAAGCCCAACAGGTGCTGCAGTGGCGGGGGGGGTGGTTATGAAACCTTTGGGACATGGCACCAAATGGTCCCTAACTGCTAGACACGGGCCACTGTGGATGGGCCTTCGAGGGTTTAGCCTGGTTCCTAAATCAATACAGACTCTTGCCACTGCTCTTGCTTGCCCACCAGAACTTGGTGCAGCCTACTGTGCAGGTACCACACACTTTGGTCGTAAGACATGGAACGATCAAGCTGGTACTGACCTGGAAGCTTTCTCCCCAACGGTTGGCTTTCATAGTACCAGAAGGTGATGTGAAGGTTTCTGGGGAGAAAAAGTCACCAACCACCAATGGCATTGTCCAGCCATGAACCCAGCAAACACCAACAATGACCAATCTGACAAGATTATACATTTATACAATATAATACAATAGTGGCACAAATGTTTTAGAGTAACCAACTGGTTTTTTTTTTTTTATTTTGTTTTTAATGAAGACTCATTTCATAGGAGTGGGACCTATGCCTGGCCAAGAAGAGCCTGTGATTCGGAAGGTCATATTACTATTATTATCTTGTCAGTCATACTCCAAGCTGTTCCAGATACAGCATCCCTGACACAATGGATCCACATCCCCTTAGACTGTGAGCCAAATCAACCCTTCCTGCCTTTATTTGTTTCTGTCTGGTATGCCGCTACTGCAATGGGAAGATTAATGAACACAGTATACTTCCTTATTTCAAAGGTTTGGTGGGCTTGTAAGTATATATGTCCCACATTGAAAATAGAGAATCAACCACACAAACACAGACTAAAGGTGTGACAGAAGACGATTAAGTAGCCACTAGTTCCTCCCTTGGGGCAGTCCCACTGCTGAGGTTACAGGTATGTGCCACCACACTTGGCTCGATTTTGGGGATGGATGTTGTTTTTGAGACATGATCTCATTCTGTGGCCTAGGAACTAATTATGTCACTCATATTGGCCTCAAAGTCATGACAATCCTACTGTCTCTGACCCTAAAATGCTGGGACTATAAGCACGAACCACTATACTTGGCGGGTCTCTCTCTCCCTCCCTCTCTCTCTCTCTCTCTCTCTCTCTCTCTCTCTCCCTACCTACCTACCTACCTACCTATCTATTAAACTTCTGTGAGATGCAAGGATCCTACCAGGGCTCCCCCTCACCAATGCTGAGCAAGCTTTCTATTACTGTTGATCCCCAGATTTTGTTGGATTAGTTTTCTTCCACATGCAAAAATTATTTACTGTGGGATGGTATCTTAATAACAGACTACTAAAAAGAAGAGGGTCTGGCCTTGGGAAGGCCTAAGCCTGGCAATGGTGTCAGGGTCACTGGCAGATCCTGTCCCGACGGAATTTCCTGGTTCCTCTGGGCAGGATGAGTCAGCCTTCTGCTGAGCTGAAATCAACCTTGAAGATCACTGCCCTTCAGGACTGAGTCTCTCATGCACCTAAAGAGAGGACTGGGATGTATCTCGCAGACTGTTGTAGCAGGGCCGGCAGGTCCAGCAGTAAACTACAGACCCCGAGACAAGCCATCACCCCTGAAGTGATGTCATTTTGCAGAAGCTAGGACCTTGTTTCAGGATAAGTTTACTAGCTAGGGTGTCAGATGAAGCTGAGGTAAGCTGTGGGTGAGCTGAGGAATGGCAGAGAGGACCTGGCAACACCCACCTACCTCTCAAGAGGATCAGAGGGTCCCTCAGAGTTAAGAGCAACCATAGTGCCAGCCTCGACCAGGCCTCCTAGAGCCAGAACATGTCTATCTATGTGTGAATTGCTGCAATGAGGCACTGGTGACTACTGAGTTTTCTTGGGTCACACAGTTAGTCTGCCCATGCAGTCTTATTTTCCATCTTCAGGTTAATACACATTCTCTTAAGCCCTCTAAGTCCTTCTCCTACTTCCCAACAAGAGAGTAAACTGTATTTGTTTTCTTTGCCCACTGCTGTGGTGACATGCCTGGCAGAAGCAACTAGGAGGAAGGATTTATTGTGCCTTACTTTCTCAGAGGATGTGAGTCCATCGAGACAGGGAAGGCATGGCCACACAGCAGCTTAGTGTGCAGCAGCAGGTGCCTTCAGCAAGCAAAGGAAACAGGGAGAAAGAAACAGACTCTTTTTTTTTTTTTTTTTTTTTGGTTTTTCGAGACAGGGTTTCTCTCTGTAGCCCCGGCTGTCCTGGTACTCACTCTGTAGACCAGGCTGGCCTCGAACTCGGAAATCCGCCTGCCTCCGCCTCCCAAGTGCTAGGATTAAAGGCGTGCGCCACCACCGCCCGGCAGAAACAGACTCTTAAAAATATCACACATGGGCTGGCAAGATGGCTCAGTGGTTAAGAACACTGACTGTTCTTCCAAAGGTCATGAGTTCAAATCCCAGCAACCACATGGTGGCTCACAACCACCCTTAAGGAGATCTGACACTGTCTTCTGGTGTGGCCGAAGTCAGCTACAGTGTACTTATGTATAATAGTAAATAAATCTTTGGGCCGGAGCAAGCAGAGACTGAGCGAACGGACTTGACCAGAGATCACTGGAGAGAGCAGGGGTCGACCAGAGCAAGCAGAAGTCCTAAAAATTCAATTCCCAGCACAAACAAAAAAGAATCTACATATATTAGCAAGGACCTAGACTCAAAGGGGGTACACACTGTCAAGATTCCATTTAGAGGAAATCTTAAAATAGGCAGACTTAGGGGCAGCTCTTAGATCAGGGCTTGTGGACTCAGAAGGACAAACGACTACAAAGTTACAAGGAGGATTTCTGGTGGTAATGGAGTTGTTTCCTGTGTTCAGTGGGGTTGTGCTTACTTTATTATTACTCATCAAAAAGTATACCCCCAAAAAATCATGAATTATATGTTCATTGTCTCTTGATAAAATACCATTTAAGACAAAAATAAGGAGCTAGAGAGATGGCTCAGCGGTTAAGAGCACTGACTGCTCTTCCAGAGGTCTTGAGTTCAATTCCCAGGAACCACATGGTGGCTCACAACCATCTGTAATGGGATCGAATGCCCTCTTCTGATGTGTCTGAAGACAGGAGCAGTGTACTCATACACATAAAATATTAAAAAGAGAGACAGAAATAAGAAAAGCCAAGTGATATTGCTTAGTTTTGAGAAAATTAACGGGACAGTACTAGATACTGGTGCAGCTTGTAGGGGCCCAGCTTGGAGAGAGGTGGGCTATCAATTTAACTCTCACAAACATTGCCATGTGGAACCAAAAGGCAGAGAGACAAGAAGACCTACTCTGTAGAGTTACTTTCAGGATTGGTGTACTAGCCTCCTCCATGCGGGGTCGAGGGGTGGGGTGGGGGTGGGGAGATGTGTACACATACAATGGTGCAAACTCAGCAGCCACAAGCCGCAGAGAAGATGAACCGAGAGTAGTGTGCCCACCCTGGAGAACACAAAACTAAGAGACAGGCTTGGTGTGCTCATGCATACCTATAATCCCAGCATTGGAAAGACTGAGGCAGGAGGATTACTGCAAGTCTGTCACCAGCTTGAGCTACACAAGAAGACTCTGTCCCAACAACAAACAACACTCCCCAACAAACTGAAAAATGAAACCGGAATCCAGTCATATAACAAAAGGCCAAATATGTAAATTAAAGACAAAGCAAATAATCCAGTTAGGAAAGGAGTGAAAGTCGTGAACTGACATCATCATCATCAAAGGGGGGGGGAGGGAGAGAGAGGGAGATAGATTGTAGATGTGCAAATGAAAGGCTAGGGTTATGGGGAAATGCAAATGAAACCATAATGAGACATCTCTGGGGGTAAAATTAAAGTAACAATGATAACAAGGATGTCCAGGTGATCTGGGAATTGGATCTCTGTGCTTTCCTGGTGGGGACAAGGAACAGAATAGCTGTAGGGAAGAGCATGACAATTAACCAGACAAATAGACATATAGCCAGGGAAAGGAAAATTCTCATTTATTTATAAACCTGTCCAAATGGTTAGGTGTGGTGTTTCAAACTCGTGACTCCAACACTCATGAAGCAGAGGCCTGAGGATGGCTCTGAGTTTGAGACCAGTCTGAGTTCTAGACCATACTGAGCTTCATAATAAGACCCTGTCTTGAGCCAGATGGTGGTGTAGGCAGGACTTTAATTCCAGCACTCAGGAAGCAGAGGTCAAGGCCAGCCTGTTGTAACAGAGTGAGTTCCAGGACAGCCAGGGCCACACCGAGAAGCCCTGTCTTGAAAAACAAAACAGACAAGCAAACAAACCAACAAACAAGAAGACCTCGGACTTAAGAAATCAAGCTGATGGGCTGGTAAGACGGCTCAGCGGGTAAGAGCACTGACTGCTCTTCTGAAGGTCCTGAGTTCAAGTCCCAGCAACCATATGGTGGTTCACAACCACCCCTAATGAGATCTGACACCCTCCTCTGCTGTGTATGAAGACAGCAACCATGTGCTTATTTACAATAATAAATAAATCTTTTTAAAAAGAAAGAAAGAAAAAATCAAGCTGACAAGATGGCTTGGTGGATAAAGTACTTGCTGCTGAGTTCCTTCTGTGAACAAGATCCTAGAGCGCTGTGTCTCCAGAGAATGACTAATTAGAACTGCAGTCCTGTGGAGAGCTTGGAATGCTGTAGCCCAGGGGCTAATTTACCTTATCTTAGCTGCTATTAGCAAGCCCTGACCCCTTAGAACAGCCATTCAGCACCCACCTCTTTGTCATGACTAACAACCTGTAACTAATAGATAAAGACTTTAGAAATCTATTAACAGACTACCAGCTTCTCCCAACCCCAAAGCTAATATTGTCATCAGATAACATCCACCCCACCTCCCTATCTTGATATAATCGTCTCTCTGATGCATCCACCAATGTATTTTAAGTTGTCTTGATTCTTGACTTTGTTCTGTAAAACTATAAAATTTCAGGACACTACTTCCATGTTGGAACATCATATTTGGGGAGACCTAAATGTATATTCTCTGGTGGTTCATCTGTGCTCTAGGATAAATCACGTTTTTTATTCTTTTGAGTTGAGAACTGTTTCTTTTGACAACACATCCTAAATCTGCATGCGGGAAGTAGAGACGGACTCTCCCGAGTCATGCTCTGTCTGCACACCCAACAAGAGAAGTAATGAGTGACTGTGAACAGAAAGAGACCAGAGAGTGGTAGCCTTACACGTTTCACGTCCTGTGTTCTCATCCCCAGCACCACAAAGAGAAAACTCAAGTGGCTCTATGTGGTGGGGAAGGATCCACCACAGAATTCACCAAGATTCCAAGGATCAAGAATTCAGGGATGGCAGAGTAGTGGTGGCACATGCCTTTAATCCCAGCACTTGGGAGGCAGAGGCAGGTGGATTTCTGAGTTCGAGGCCAGCCTGGTCTACAGAGTGAGTTCCAGTACAGCCAGGGCTACAAAGAGAAATCCTGTCTCAAAAAAAACAAAACAAAACAACAACAAAATTCAAGGATGGGGCTGGAGAGTGATGGCTCAGAGGTTAAGAGCACTGACTTCAGAGGACCCAGTTTCAAGTTCAATTTCAAGCACCCATAAGGCAACTCATAACTGTCTGAACCTCTAAGATCTGACACTGTTATACAGACATACATGCAGGCAAAACACCAAGGCACATAAAAAAAAAAAAACAATTCAAGGCTATACATAATAAGTTTGATGCTAGCCTGTGTTACAACTCTGAGAGAGAATGAGCAAGCAGAGAGGGGGAGAGGAGAAAGGGGGAGAGAGAAAAGGAGAGAGAGGGAAAGAGAGGGGAGAGAGGCAGAGAGAGAAGAGAGAGAAAGAGAGAGAGAAAGAGAGAGGGAGCAGGAAAGAGAAATCAGAATCAGAAACATATGTACCTCAGAAGATTATTGTTCAAAAGTATGAGAAGTGGGGATTTTTCTACTGAAGGTAGATAATCTGTCAAGGGCCAATAATATCTCACCTTCCCCATCTTTCTATGCTATGCCCAACTCCTAGACATTCCAGAGCTCTGCCACACCCTTCTCCTTTGAGCTGATTAGCCAATCACATCTGATTGTTAGGTACTGTTCCCATCAGTGGTATGAGGCACAGTTACCTTCTAAATCAGGGAGGTAAGACAGAGGGCAATTTGGGACATAGCTCACCCTTTGTGCAAAATGAAACTGCCTGCAGGGTTACTTTCACTTTGTGTTTCTTGTTTCTTTTTCCATTAAAATAAGTTATTTTTATTTTATATGTACCAGTGTATATATGTATGTACACACACACACACACACACACACGCATTAAAACAGGTGAAAACTTGACAGTAGGATCTAGAGTCTTACTGAATTGAACCAAAGTCATTCTCTTTACTCTAAGATATGGTTTTCTTTTGTTGTTGTTGTTTTTAAGAGACAGGGTTTCTCTATGTAACAAGCCTTGGCTGTTCTGGACTCCCTTTGTAGACCAGGCTAGTCTTGAACTCACAGAGATCCCCCTGCCTCTGCCTTCAGAGTGCTGGAATTGAAGGTATATGCTACCATGCCCAGACTGATTCTGCTATATTTATTTCTTTTTCTTTTTCTTTTTCTTTTTTTTCGAGACAGGGTTTCTCTGTGTAGCCCTGGCTGTCCTGGAACTCACTCTGTAGACCAGGCTGGCCTCAACTCAGAAATTTGCCTGCTTCTGCCTCCCAAGTGCTGGGATTAAAGGCATGCGCCGCCACTGCCCAGCTTCTGCTATATTTAATATAATGTCATCATTGGGAAAATTTATCAAGGTAAATATGTTCTGTTTTTGCAACCTCTTGGGAGTCTTTAATTATTTCAAAATAAAATAGCTAAGGGTTGGCATTATAGCTCAGTGATGGAGGCTTGCCCAATGGCCCACAGTCCTCAGTACATACATACACAGTACATGCATAAAAGAACAACGATATGGATAATTCTACAATAGATATTTTATAGGAACATTTAAGAAAAGCATGGCCTGTTGTGGAAGTCTACATAGGGAAATGGAGGCCAGCCAGAGCTATACAATATAATCCTGTCTCAGAGAGGGGGTGAGGATATAGAATAAGAAAGGCAAGTATGCGTGTATTCTGGCTACTTTTTTGACAAGTTGGCAACAGGTTAGAGTCATCAAAGAGGAGGATTGAGAAGACACCTCCGGACCATCAGGCTGTTAGGCAAGCTTTATTTATTTATTTATTTATTTATTTATTTATTTATTTATTATTGGAGACAGGAGACAGGAGACAGGGTTTCTCTGTGTGGCCTTGGCCGCCTTTAACTAGCTCTATAGCCCAGGCTGGCCTCGAATTCATAGAAATCCACCTGCTTCTGCCTCCCAAGTGCTGGGACTAAAGATCTGCACTTCCACAGTCCCGGCTAGGCATTTTCTTAATTAGTGACTAATGCAGGAGGGCCAAGTTCATTGTGGGTGGTGCCATCTCTGGGCTGGTGGTTCTATAAGAAAGCAGGCTGAGCAAGTCATAGGGAGCAAGCCAGTAAGCATCAGCCCTCCATGGCCTCTACATCAGCTCCTACTTCCCAGTTTTTGCCCTGTTTCAGTTCTTGTCCTGACTTCCTTCAGTGATGGACTAAGATGTGGAAGAATAGCTTAATAAACCCTCTCCTCCCCAGCTTGTTTTTGGTCCTGGTGTTTCATCATAGCAATAGTAGCCCTAACTAAAACAGCATATTAAACCGGTAGTCTATGGGGGAAGGGAAAAGGAAAGCGTGACGGATGACCACAGCTACATTAATCAAGGAGTGTTTGCAGTCAAGCCAGTGGTGATTATGTGTGGTGAACTGAGACGTTATTAACTCCAACCTCCCCACACCTGAGGTCATATAGTGGGAAGGTGGGTATTGACAGCATGTTGGTAGGGTAGATCAATAATGGTAAAGACCAAGCCCCTTTTAATGGGCCCTTTTCCAATGATGTGAAATATTTCCCTCTTCACCCAAGAAAAGGAGGGTTGGGAAAGAGGCAGGAGAAACAATGATGGGGGACAAAGAAGCTGGGCTGTAAGGTACATTCTCTCAAGAGCTGTGGGTGTTTCCCCCACAGCAGTTGGCACTCACAGGGTGCTGGGGAAATTGAAAGCACTATTTTTTTTTTTTTGCATAGCCTCCAGGGCCAGATGACCTTTGACAAGAGCTCCAATTTAGCTGTGCTTGCAGCGTCCTTATGATAGACTGGTAGATTTCCCGACTGCACTGCTGGGAAGCCAGTGATAACAGAGTGGGTGGGAAGACTTCCAAAGCTATTTGCCTAAGTGCACTCGCTACCTTAGCTATAAACACAGTAGTATATTTTATTTTACTGTTAAAGTGCCTGCTCAGGAGAGGGAAGCAAAAGGAAATAATTGAGGAAGTACCTGAAGGTTTATTGACAAGGATGCTCATCTTGACATGACTTAAGAACCTTAATGTTCCATAGTAGAGACTCCGTTAAAAATTCATGTTGCAGTGGTGTTATATTCACCTTTAAGCTCTGGAGGCAGAGGCAGGAGGATCCCTGGAAGCTCCAAGCCAGCAGGACCTACATAGCAAGAAGCTGTCTCAAAAAACCAAAAAACAAACAAACAAACAAAAACCCTAACAACACAATACAACACAACACAAAAACAAACAACAAAAAAGAAACTTTCCAACCAACTAAAATCCCCTAAAACACAAATCTCTGTGTGTGTGTGTGTCCACACCCGTGCTGTTGCAGCTCAGTTGGTAGAGTGCTTGTTTCGTATGCATGAAGCCTTGTTTTCCATTTTCAGTATCCTATAACTCAGTTGTGGTGTTGATCTTCTGCTATTCTCCCATCCCAGGTACTGGAGGCAGGGGGATCAAAATTCAAGGTCATTTCCCGTTTCCTCCCCCAAAT
>NW_022196904.1:70199424-70232512 GCF_008632895.1 Mastomys coucha
GTTTTTTTTTTGCTGGAGCTCTTCCGGAGAAGGCAGAGGGACCATGCTCTTAGTATTCCTCTGGCCCCGGCTGTCCCTTGCCCTATAGCTTCTCCTGGCTCTCTAAACCAGCCAGCTCTGGCCAGCTCAGCCACTTACAAACCCAGAACTGGTTGTTTCAGGAACCGCCCAGAAAGTTGCTGTCCTTTTCTGGAAGATTGAAGCGGAATACAAGGTCTAGAGAGGGACAGGGCAAGGTCACTTGATAGACGCTGTTTATATTTATACTCCTATCTCCTCGGCAGGTTTATGGGAGGAGCTGTGAACTGTTTCAGAGGCAGCTCTGTGCTTGGTCTTTCTGTTTCCCTCTGTCTCTGTCTCTGTCTCTGTCTCTGTCTCTGTCTCTGTCTCTGTCTCTCTGTCTCTGTCTCCTCTCCACTGAAAAACAATACTACCATTATTGAGGGTTGACCAAATGCCAGGTGCTTGCTTCTCATCACCACGCTGTGAGGTCCCTGTTGGTTTCATGCCCACTTTACAGGTGAACTAAGGCTCAGAGAGGTTAAGACACTTGCCCTAGCGAACACTGCCAGTTCTCAGGGGACCTAGATTCCAACTCTGGGTAGGAATGAATTCCAGTTAGGGAGACCACCCACCAGCGAGGCCAAGCACGCCAAGGTCAGAGAGGGTGCAGCCCAGTGGACTTCGGCCTACGTGGACTGTAGGTGATCGGGTGGAAGACCCTGGCCCGACGTGGGTAGCCTCGTACCCAGAGCTGCTGGATCAGGCTAGGGGACCGCGGAGCGGTGGCAGCGGAGCCAAGGAGGGCGCCTTTGGACAATTCCCGAAAACCCGAGCAGGCGGGGCGGGGCGGGGCTTGGAGGCTGCCCAGCATTTCCGGGGACACGGCGCAGGACGCAGGGTGTTCACGGGACACTCCGGGTCCCCAGGGACTACGACCGGCTGGCCAGCCTGGCAGCTGGAGTGAGTTGGTGAAACTTTGGAGCCGCGCAGAGGTAGCCCTGTCGCGAGACGTAACTCCTTCCAGGTAGGGGTCCGAACGAGGTGGGAACCAAGGTCTGGGGGTGATTGGACAGGCGCGGGCCTTCGCCGTCGCCCCCCACCTTCCTCCCGCCCCTCTCGCCTAAGAGGGCGCCACCTGCATGCTCTGATGGGCACCAGCCGGGGCCAGTGGGGGAGCCTGTTGCCATGGCAGCGCAGGAGGTTGGGCCCACGTTCCCATGGCCACCGGGGGCCTCTGCGCGAATCCTTTAACAGTGTCTTTCAACACCGCCCCCTACTCCCTGAGCCCAGAGGAAAATCACTAGGAAAAAGGCCTCGAGCCCCTCCTCTGAACGTCTGCGGTTGTGACCTCTGAGTTAGGGCTTTGTCATGGCTTCTTTCTTCTCTCTGAACAACAAGGTGGATTAAGGGCCAGGAGGGGGAGGAAGTTGGGGTCCTGGGAATGAGGTCTTTGCCTCTGTAGCTGTCCTAGTAGACTAGAACAGAGGTTCAGGAGGTTTGGATTACTTCGGGAAGGTCTTCGAACCTCTGTTCACAGTCCCTCACCTGTCATGTATTTAAGATTCACCGGGAAGGCTGGTGATATAGTTTCGGAGATGGGAGCTTGCGGTGAAGCCCAAGGTCCTGAGTTTTGTTTCCAGGACACAGATGGTAGGAAGAGAACACTAACTCCCACACATTGTTCTCTGACCTCCACATGTGCAGTGTGGCACATGCATACGGCCATCACACACACAAACATATAATAAGTACATCAGCATATCTCGTGTCAACCACAGGAAGAACTAACTATATGCTTTGGGGCAGGAGATTTAGAAATCACGGTTTGCCTTCCCTTCATTTTCTCAAGGAAAGCTGGACCCAGAGACACTCAGTTATCCCCAGGTGATTACGTGAATTGGTAGAAAGGTCAGGATTTGAACTCTGTCTCTTGACTCCTCGAGTCAACTCCTAGGCTGTGACTGAGAGTGATTTTTCTTTTTCCCTGAAGCTCAGAGAAATAGGAGTTATATATCTCTTTGCATTTACGGTCTTGAACTCTTAGAGACAAGTGATGGAGTTGGGTGTGTGTGGCAGAGTGACTTATGGGATAAAGGTGCCTGTCTTCAAGTCTGATGACCTAAGTCTGGTGGAAGGAGAGTTGTCCTCTGACCTCTGCATACATGATACACATGTTCCCTCCCTCCTATATAAATAAACAAATGTTTCAAAAAAACGATGGAGGTGGGGTCAGGGTAGCTTCGTGGTAGAGCACAATGTTTCATAGCATGTATAAGGCCCTAGATTTAATCTCCAGAACCAAAAGGAAATTAATAATAATTAATAATAATAATAATAATAGCTGGGCAGTGGTGGCGCACGCCTTTCATCCCAGCACTTGGGAGGCATAGGCAGGTGGATTTCTGAGTTCGAGGCCAGCCTGGTCTACAGAGTGAGTTCCAGGAGAGCCAGGGCTATACAAAGAAACCCTGTCTCGAAAAGCCAAATAAATAAATAAGTAATAATAGTAATAGTAATAATAATAATAATAATAATATTAAGAAGAAGAAGAAGAAGAAGTGAGGGGGCTGGGTTTGTGTGGCGCACATCTATACTTGCACTTCAGATGTGGAGGCAGGAAGATTAAGAGTTCAAGGTTTTCCTCAGACACAAGAAGTTGGAGGCCAGCCTGGGATACATGAGATCTTCTGTCAAGCAAAAACCAAACAAATGAAAAATCCTGAGAGCCCCAGAGCACAAGACCTATGCAGCAGGAAGACTTTCAGTTCTTCCTGGGGCAAGCCCCATCCATTTCCTGACATCTTCAGGTCATCTGCAATATCCCCAGCACAATTTTATTGTATATGTTTCATGTACATCATACGTCATTATATGCACTTTATCATGTAGCTTGGGCTAGCCTTGGAATCCCTATGTCACCAAGGATGACCTTAAACTTTTGGCTCTCCTGCCTCCAGTTCCTGGGTGCTGGGATTAGAAGCATATGTACTGTGACTTGCTGGGAATCCAACCCAGAGCTTCGTGCTGATGACCTATGTCTGATGGAAGGAGGTGGTGGAGGATGAGCAACTGAGAGCTATATCTGCAAGCCTGGGGACCTCAGCTTAAAGTGGTGTCTGACAGGAGCCAAGCACTCAAACATCCTCCAGCATAGCATCTCTTGGGAAGCCAACAAAGCTGCTGAGGAGATTTAGAGCTAGAAAACTCTGAACTGCCCTAAGGCAGGGAACTGGAGCCTTTGGCCCCTCTTTGGTGCCTTTTCTTATTCACACATTCTTTGAAAAGAAAAGAGAAAGATTTGGGTGTGTGGGGAAGGATCTGAGAAGGAACACTGGAGTGAATCTCTTGGAAATGATTTGAGACCTTCAGTGAGAGCAGAAAACCCATTTGTTCATTTAGTCAACATTTACTGGGTGCCTCCTGGTTCCAAGCTCTGCCCTGGGGCTGGACATTTAAAAACCTGAGGTAGGCAGGTCTGGTCTATGCAATCAAGAAGCTTGTGGAAGGGTAGGGAAGAGAGGGATGAGACTCGTAAATAAGTGCTTTACTGGGCGTAATGAGTGCCTTAATGGAAATCTGAGCCAAGGGCAGAAGGAGCCCAAAGGAACAACTCCGGAAATTGGTTGAAAACAGCAGGATCTAGTCTGTGCAGCTTGGGAGTCCTTCTGGAGTCCTGCCAGGCTTGCTGTGGCTACTACCTTTGTCTGAGACAAAGGAATGAATGAGGGAAAGTGTCTAGAGAAATGTAGTCAAGGATGGGGCAGCTCTGCAAAGAAACATTTGACAAATCCTGATGAATTATGAAGTCCTTGTCTGCAGCAACCCTGGTACTTTCCGTCAATTTGACTCATGCTTAGAAGGCAGCAAGTGAACAGGAAAAAGTATTAGCTGAGTGAAAGGAGGGAGGGGAGGGAGGGAGAAAAGAAAGACAGCTACTTGTATCATCAAAAGTGGAGCCAGTTTGCAGGTTGAGACAAAACCTGGCTGAAATTCTGCTTCTTGGTGTAGTGATCACCTGAGTAACGAGCCAGCAGATCCCTTGGCCCCAAGTCTTCACCTTGAATACATGTGGCCTTAGGAAGCCCCTGAACTTCTCTGTGCAGCTTGCTATCTGTTTAGTGGGATTTCCCTCTCTTGTGAGGATTAAAAATTATTAAGTGTGAAAAGATCAGCAAAATGCCACACTTATAGTCAGTACTGAGGAAAATATTACCTGAATGACTGTCAAGTTTGATTTAGGTAGGGGGGAGGTTGCCAAATACTTCATGTGGAAATTACACAGCTATTCCAAAGGAAGAATGGTTTCTTTTTACCTAATAAGGGCAAATTTTGTAAATTCCTTGTTTCTGAAGATGAACACATTTTAAAGAAATGGTTATAGCTGGGTGTGGTGATACACACCTGTAATTCCAACCTCTTAGAAGGCTGAGGTAGGAGGGTAGTTAGTTTGTGGCCTGCCTGGGTCAAGTTCAAGGTCAGTTTGAGACAGTAAGACCCTGTCTCAAAAGGAAGAAGAAGAAGGAGAAGAAGGAGAAGGAGAAGAAGGAGAAGAAGAGGGAGAAGAAGAAGGAGAAGAAGGAGAAGAAGGAGAAGAAGGAGAAGAAGAAGAGAAAAGGAGAGAATACACGGTTCTTTGTCCGTCCTGAGACGAGGATTCTCTGTGTAGCACTGGTGAATTTCAAGTTGTGAATCAGGCTGGCCTCGAACTCACAGAGATCCACTTGCCTCTGTCTCCTAAGCGCCTTGCAAGACAAGGTTCTTTACCCTTTAGGGTGCATGACAAAGGCAAAAGCCCTGTTCTGGAGCATGTTAGGCAAGTAGTCCAAGAACTACGCGGCATATCTAACCCTAGACAAGGTTTTCCCCTTTTTTTTAGATTTAAAAATTTTATGTATATGAGTGTTTCCCATATATATGGGAACCACATTTGTGCCTGCTACCTGTGGAGTTCAGAAGAAGGTATTGGACCCCCTGGAAGTGGAGTTAGGGGTGGTTGTGAGCCTCTGTGAAAGTGCTGGGAACCAAACCTGTATCCTCTGCAAGGGCAACAAGTGTTCCTAACCCACTGGGCCATCTCTTGAGCCCAGACATGGATCTTTCTGAAATTAGATGAAAGCTCTGATACTTGTTCTCCAGAAGTAGCACTTCACCTTTAGGGTTCTTATTCCCCTGAATGCCACTCTGGAGTAAGGGCCTCTGCCCTGCTACACGGGCCGTAGGCTGTAGTGAAAGGCTTAAGGCCATATTCCTAGGTGAGGAACCGGAAGATCACAGCATCATGATGGAAATCTGCATCTACTCTTTCAAGGGATTGTGAAAGCCACAGAGAGTGGCACATAAGCCTACTCCAAGCTCCTGCTGGGTCCAAGCCCCAGGGATCCTGGGATGCCTCCGTTCACAGGGCGATATCTGGCCGTAGGAATCCCTGGGATTTTCTAGTATTGCCAGAGGGACCCATCCAAGCTCAAGGCTTTGGGGTTACCTTATACCATCTCCCTGTGAGTGACCTGATACCATTTCTTTAGGATGGCAAATGAGCATGCTTCCATGGTATGGCCACCCTGGCAAGACAGGTTGATGGTTGATGTTGGAGTTGCGGGAGATCAGTAGCAATTCATCTTCCATCTCTACCACGCTCCCAAGACTCATTTGTCCCTGCTTCTTCTCTTGGTTCAGTATGGCAGCCAACAGCAAGGCTGTGTGTAGGAGGTGTGTCAGCCAGGGTGATTTAAGATGACAGAAACTTTGGAGCTAAAGAGCTCCTCTTCTGTGGGAAGGAAGAGGGAAGTGGGGAGGCTCAAGACTGGGAAGGAAGCTTGGTTTCTTGGGGATAGAGGCATGGTGCTGGCCTTCATAAGGGGTCTGGAAGTCGGAGTAGAGTAGATTTAGAAGGAAAAATTTGATGGCAAATTGGAAAAAAGTTTTTTATTTTTAATCTTTACTCTTTTGAGATAAGGGTCTTGCTAAGTAGTTCTGGCTGGCCTGGAGTGCAGTCTGTGACCTAGGCTGGCACTGGAATTTACAGGGATCCTCCTGACTCAGCCTCTCAAGGGTTACAAGCATAAGGCTGTACTTAGCTCTTTGACTTGAGATCTTCGAGAAGAGAACATGGTTTCCTAAGCTGGACAGGAAGCTGAGCCTCTGCTGGGTCCTTAGCCTTCTGACCCCATTCCCACCTGGCCTAGGATCCCGCCTCCCACCCGTGAGTAAACTGTAGTCATTTGAGAGCAGCAAAGCCACTGAGCAGTCAGTTAGTTTTAGGGGTCAGCCAGGCCAGTCCCCCTGACTGGGCAGGCCTATAGTCACAGCCGGCACCTCCTGAACTCCTGTAGGGAGCACAGGAGTGACAGTGGCAACTTCATGTTTCACCCTGTCTGGGCAGGGACAGGCTGAGCCCTGCTAGTTGCACCACAGCCCTGTAGGGTGGGGGGATCCCCTCCCAGGGAGTGGCCTGCTCAGGTCCTAACAGGCCCAGTGGGGGCGGTGCTGTGTGGTGGGCTGCTTGCCACTGTAGGCACGCCCAGGGCTTGGGCTGGGCAGGCTGGTTCCTTCTCTTCAGGAGAGTTGCAGCCTCAGCACCACGTATGCAGGAGGCAGCTGAACCTGAGGGTGTACTAGGAAGGGGCTTCTCCTGAAGGGCTTCTAAGATGTTTACTCTGTTGAGGCCACGGGGTTCCTTTCAGGTGGAGAAGCAATACCAGTCTGGGACATGGGGCGTTCACTCTGCTCAGTATGCTGGAGGCTTTACGGGTGCTATCTTGTCATGTTCCCTAACCATGCCATAAAGTACTGTGGTATTACTATCACCAGACAAGCACCTAACAACCAGAGGACTATGGTCCTCTTAGAACCCTTATATAATGGGTAGTGATGAATTCTCACTGTATGCTTCACCACTGAATCCTACCATTTAACAGGGCACATATTCTGGCTAGGGAGTGGGGAGCACAGCAAAAGGCCTGTAGGAAGAAGCTGGTTTGGGAAGAGAGGAGGCAGTTGTTGGACCCTATTGAAAGCTATCTGAGAGAACTGAAGGCAGTGTTAATTCTGACCCTGGGTGGATACCCTCTGGGGCAAAGGGTGCTGCCTTTCCCAAGGAAGTGCCCAGCTCTCAGGCCTGGCAATCATTGGACGGTTTAAAAGCACACACATAGACTGTGTCTGCTGCTGTGACTTCCTCATGTAAATGTATTGCTGCTGCAGCCCAAGTTGCTGCCTGGCCCCTGGGGAGGAGAGACAGCCTCGTGCCTAACTGGGGCAGGGTGGGGAACCGCAGCTGCAGGTTGGTATAAGAAGAGGGCCTAGGGCTACGAGGGGATGGTGGCAGGGGTCCAGGGCCTAGGGAGTTGGACCACAGCCAGTTCATGTCTGAGAGACCTTTGCTAGGCTGCCTGCCAGTCAGTACCCGGCGGTGGGGGGAGGGGTGGGAGGAGCCTGAATGTTGCCCAAGGAGAGGTGGGCGGGACCTTTGGGTTCAAGCTCCTCTGGGCTGGGCAGGAGGCTCCTCCCCCGCATGGCAGCAAACAAAGCTAGAACTCCAGAGTAGGACTGTGGGAGTCCAACGCCTAGCTCCCCTGGGTAGGAGTCAGAGGGGGCAGACTTGGCAAGAGCCCTTCGGCAGGTTTCGTGCATGCCCAAGGACATCTTCCTGCCTGCACCTGGGCAGAGGCTGAGGGGCGAGTGTTTACTGTGATAGGCTGACCGCACGAAGGGAGGCTTGGTCAGACGTGTCCATTCATTTTCTGTTTTCATTCTTCCTTGACTTTATTTCCTCTTTCTTCTCTTCGGGCTTTCTCCTACTGTTCTGTCAGTTTGTGCTCCTTCCTTGGTTCTACAGTCATGGTCTGCTCCCCTCTTCCCTAGTTTCTTTTCTCCCATGCTAACAGGTATAAAATACAAGCTTCTAGCGGGACCTAGTGGTGCACTTACATTCCCAGCATTGAGAAAGTGGAGACAGGAGATCTAGAGTACCAGGCCAGTGTGGCTTACATAGCAAGGTTTAGGCCACCTTGGTCTATGTAAGTGAGACTATCTGGGTTTGTCTGGGTGCCTAATGCTTCTCCTCTTCCTCTTCCTCCTCCTCCTCCTCTTGGTTTTTCAGAGACAGAGTTTCTCTGTGTAGTCCTGTCTGTCCTGGAACTCACTCTGTAGACCAGGCTGGCCTCCAACTCAGAGATCCCCCTGCCTCTGCCTCCCAGAACCAGATTAAAGGTGTGTGCCACCATCTCCAGGCTTGTCTGGGCTTCTTTATAATATATTCTTATGAACATTATACCTCTCATCCTTGCACTAGTGAAGAAAAGTGTGTGTGTGTCTCTGTGTGTCTCTCTGTGTGTGTAGGTTGTGGGGGGAGGCACAGGTAGACAGGATGGGAGGAAGAAAGAAGGCCTGTGAGTGCAGATGGACAGAGGGCAGACTTAGCAACTTATGGATGACTTGTAGGCTGGGGCATGGAAGAAGTACTACTTTTTTCTTCTTCTGATTTTTGGTACTCTTTCCAAGCTACCCCCCTCTCCCCAGTTCTTTGCAAACACTGACATCTGGCAGAAAAACACTTGCCTACATCCAAGCGTGGCAGAGGGGAACAGGAGACACATCGTTGGCTTGGGAACCACTCTTTTGCCTAAAGGAAGTCAATTCAAAGGCAGTTCTTTGTCAGTCAGCCTTCTGTTCTTTCCAGTCTGAGGAGAGCACATGACAAACCACGTCAGCACATGTACAGAAGACAGTGGAGCCCAACAGGAGCACGCATGAATTGGAGAGTGCTTCCCCAGGCCAAGGGTCAGGACTCTCATGTAGATAGCACTGTGTGGTTCCTACCGGGGTGCCTTGCTAGGCATGGGGGAGGGGTCAGAAGACAGAAGACCCAGTGCTGTTCTCTAAGGGGCTTGCTGCCCAGTTGGCATAAGACATACTTTCAAAGCACATGAGCAGGATATAATTAACAACCATGAGAGGCTGCATCAGCCCCTGCCTCCTCTCCTCCGGGATGAGCACAGCCGTCAGACAAGCCCTTTGTTGCCAAGACACAAGAGCAGACCAATCTCCTGCCACTTTAGGAGCTACTGATCCCCAGACTCAGGCTTTGAATAAATGCTAATTGAGCAGGTAAGCCATAGATCAAGCACTGCCCTAAACTGGGGTACAGAGCAGAAGAAGAAAATGCTGTAGTTAGCAAAAATTGATTTCTGACAAAGCTTGTGTATGCATGGGTATGTGTGTGCACATAGGAGATCTCATGCATGTGTGTGTATTTGTATGTGTGTATGGAGGCCAGAGAACAACTTTGTATGTCATTCCTCAGGAGTCATCCACTTTTTTTTTTTTTTTTTTTTTTTGAGACACGGTCTCTCACTGGTCTGGAACTTGCCAAATAAATTAGGCTGGCTAGCAGAGATCTGCATGCCTCTACCTCCTCTGGGTTGGGACTACAAATGTGTTTTACCATGATTGGCTTTTGGCTTTTTCTCTTCCTCCTCCTCAGTTTCTTTCTTCCCCTCTTCTTCCTCCTCCTCTTCTTCCTCCTCTTCTCCGTCCCTTTCTCCCTCCCCCTACCCCTCTCACTCTTCTGAGATCTGATTGACCCAGGCTAGTTATCTCATAAAATGTTCTTCATGCTGGATGTATCTGCTTTCATCCTTCTTATTAGACGTGGGTTAAACCCTTTGGTAGGAACACCACAGGGATTGATAATGTGAAGTTCTCAGGGCATCATATGGGAGGCGAACAAAAATTCCATCGTACTCCTATAGTGGATGACCACTTAGTTAAGATGGTGGCCACCAGGTCTTGTTGGCAGGCATACATTTGCCTTTGGGCTAGTGATCATCTGTGGGACTGACAGGCACTGTTCCCCTAGTCTTTATTTCCAGGTGTGGTCTTTGCTAAGTGTTCTTTCTAGTCATCTATTTCTTTCTTTCTTTCTTTCTTTTTTTAAGATCTATTTATTATTATAGATAAGTATACTGTAGCTTCAGATCTCATTACAGGTGGTTGTGAGCCACCATGTGGTTGCTGGGATTTGAACTCAGGACCTTTGGAAGAGCAGTTGGTGTTCTTACCCACTGAGCCACCTCACCAGCCCTAGTCCCTCTATTTCTACACTTAGCAGCCAGCATTTGTACATAAAGACATTTCCTTCCCTTCCCTTCTCTTTCCCTTTCTCTCTGAGTTACACTATTGACTAATGGGTTGTATTTTCATTTGCTGCATTATAATCCATTACTTATGGCATTTGGTAACCAAATGGTCATCTCTCTGGCTCCTCTCCACGTAGTCATCAGGCTGTCTCTTCCATTTTTCAGGCATGGCCACATTAGTTTAGACTTTGCTTTGCTTTCAGGCCCAACAAAATGTGCTGTTTACTTTGTACTTTCCCTCATTCTCCAAGGAGATCTCTGCTTTTATAGAGGAGTGGTGTGCAGAAACCAAGATCTGGAGGCTAAATCCGCACGCCCATTATCTTTATCAGTAACTTGATTAAAGGTCTAAGGAATACTTAGCCAAATTTACGATGATTCAAAACCAGGAAAGAGGTGCCAAATGTATAATAGAATCGATATTCAAAACAACCTCTGTGGGATGAAATCTGGGCCAGAACCAATAGATTTAAGAGAGATAATTTTGAAGTCTTGTGTTCAGTTGAAAAAGTTTATTGCATAATTTCAGGTTTGGGGCACTCTTAACTAGACAGAAATTGGCATCAAAAGATTGTTCCAGGTTGTTAGCCAACATGAGCCTGTAGTAGTCTGACCCTCATCGTCCTTGGTCACCCAGTCATTCCTTCAACCAACATTTATTGAAGGTGCCTGCCATGTATACAGGCACCATCCCAGGGACCTGGGAGGTTTGAGTAGGGGAAAGCTGCACCTAGACTTTCATTTTATTTATGTATGTATTTATTTAAGTTTTGTTTTTGATTTGTTGTTGTTTAAGACAGAGTTTCATGTAGCCTAGATTGGCCTCAAACTTTTTATGAACCTGAGGCTGCCCTTGGATTCCTGATCCTCCCCTCCCTCCATCTGCAAAATTCTAGAATTAAAGGCATGTACCACCATTATCCAGCTGACTTTAGAAATTTATTTTCAGCTGGACAGTGGTGGTGCATGCCTTTAATTCCAGTACTTGGGGAGTCAGAGGCAGGAGGATCTTTGTGAGTTCAAGTCCAGCCTGGTCTACTGGAGTTCTAGGATAGCCAAGACTACACAGAGAAACCTGGTATCATAAATAAATAAACAGACAGACAGACAGACAAATGAATATGGGGGCTGGAGAGATAGCTCAGGAATAAGAGCACTGGCTGCTCTTCTGGAGGCCCTGGGTTCAATTCCAACCCAGCAACCTCATGGCAGCTCACAACTGTCAGTAACTCCAGTTCCAGGGGTTCTGACACTCTCACACTGACAGATACATGTAAAAAAATTTTTTTTGAGATAGGGTTTCTCTGTGTAGCCTTGCTGTCCTGAACTGGCTTTATAAAACTCAAGAGATCTACCTGCCTCTGACTCCTAGGTCTGATGGGATTAAAGGCCTGGGTTACAGGCCTGACCTCAAAACAGTTTTTAGGTTTTTGTTTTGTTTTGTTTTTCCGAGACAGGGTTTCTCTGTGTAGCCCTGGCTGTCCTGGAACTTACTCTGTAGACCAGGCTGGCCTCCAACTCAGAAATCCACCTGCCTCTGCCTCCCAGGTGCTGGGATTAAAAGGCATGCGCCACCAACCGCCTGGCTCGAAACAGTTTTTAAAATGATATTTATTAAATGTGCATTGGAGTTTTGTCTGCATGTATATTTATTTTGTGTTACACACACACAGGCCAGAGGACACAACTTGTGGAGTGGACTCTGTCTACTGTATTTGAGAAGAGATTATAGAAGGAAAGGAAGAAGTAGTTAGAGGGAAAGCAGTAAGTGTCAGATTATGGAAACTAGTGCATTTGGACATGAGGAGTAAGAGAAAAGACACGAGACCGTAGAAGGATGTCAGGGTGGTGACAGTACAGGAATTGTGGGACACGGGGAAGTCTGTTTGTGAGAGAGACCTGGGACATCCAAGAGCTTGTCTGCTTTGACTGCTACTTGCCTGTTGGGGTGGGGACGAGAGCAGAAAGATGTGGCTCTGAAACTGCCCACAGGGGCAGTGTAGCTTCGACAACTGCAGAAAATTCTGAGCAAAGTGGTCTCATTGCCACAACAACAATGAACATATATTTTTAAGTTTTTAATTTTATCCACGCACCTAGGAAAAGCTGAAACGGGTTTCCAAAACCTTGATGTCTTTCTTTGTTGATCTCCCCATCTCCCCCTCCTTATTCCCCTCTATTCCTTTGCTGTGGCTCCACCAAATTGACTTCAGATTGGGGTACCTGCGGGTGGATACCTCTGGCGTCTCATTCCAGCCGTAGGGAATCCTTTCCTATGCTCAGCCACGTGCTGGTTGTGGGGGAAGGTCTAGCCTCCTTGGCAGTGCAGTCCATGAAATCCTATTATCCCACTTGAACTAATTCTGCTCCGCCCCCAGGGCTTCGCGTGGACAGAATTCTAAGCATGGACTAACCCAGCAGAATATCTAGATTCTAGACCATGCATAGACCTCTCGCGGAAGTAAGACTGGAAAGCTACCAGCCTCAGTCTCAGTGTCTGCACAGCTCCCAGAGCGGGGGTGGGGGTGGGTGGGGGTGGGTAGGGGGCGTGTGGGGCAGGGTTCCCGGGAGCCGGAAGGAGGCCGGGCCCGAGCGACTTTGCGAGCTCCTCAGTCTCAGAGCTTCAAGTCCCCAGGCTCTGCTCCGACCCCCAGTGCCCCAAGTCGGGTGACCCGATCCAGCACCCCTCGTACTCCAGCGCCCGGGAAGGAGGAAGGGGAAAGAGCTGGGCGAGGACCTACTAGGAGGCCGGCCTACTCGTCGACTTCCTGCTCCGCGCCCTCCTCCCTGCGGCGGGAGCGCGGGGCTTCCACCCCGCAGCCCCGGGCAAAGGGAGCCTACGGTGCGGCGGCCCACGTGACCATCTTCCTTGCCGCCCACCCCAGGTCCGGAGGCGGAGGCCGAGGGAAGGACTCCGGGCCCAACCGCGGGGCGGGGCTCCAGCCTGCGACTCCACTCGAGCAACCTGATCCGGAGGACGCCGCAGCCTGCCGCGGTCCGAGCTCCACGCGCCGCGATGGGCCGGGCGAGCCGCTCCGCCGTCCTGCTGCGCGCGCTCTTGATGCTGCCGCTACTGTTGCTGCTGCGGACGAAGACGACTCGGGCGCTCGGCCCCCGGATCAGTGTGCCGCTGGGTAAGTGCTATGGGGCGCGGCAGAGGGAGGGGAGCGCGGACAGCGAGATGCTTAGCGGAGTGGCCACGACAAAGGAGAGGTTGAGGTCCACTAGGACCAGGAAAACATTGCCCTTTCCCAAGTGCTGTGGTCAAAGCGAAAGGGGAGGGAAGCTAGGGAGCTGAGAGCCCTTTTCTTCCATTTTCTATCTGGACTTGGAGAGGGCCGCTTTCCTGCTCGGTTGCCGCTGCTCTTCTAGGAGGGAGCACACTCGGCACTGTTTGGGTGCCTCAGGTGCTAGCCATTCCTGCCCATTCATCTACTTGTCTTTGATTTGATGTTGACCAGAGTCTACCGTGGAGCCACCAACGGCCCGGGGCTGAGGGCACTGCTGATGGCTGTGCTATAAACTCTGGGCTTCTGGTATTCTCAGGCATCACAGCAGAACCTGGAGCTTGGCGGGTGGGTGCCAGGTCTTTCCTTCCTGCAGGCCTATCTCTGACTGATCAACCTGGAGAATTCACCTCCTACCCCCAAACACAGGGACTTGGAAACTGACATTATTAAGACCCATCTCTACCCTGCCTAGAGGGACCGGAGGGTACCACCCTGGTGGGCCAGATTCCTTTCTTGGCGTTTTACAGCTGCCCCTGGCCGCCTGTGTTTCCAATCCTCCACTCTTTCTTTATTTCTCTTAGTCTGATCGCCCCTGAACCTTCTCCTGGGAACCCTAACTTTTGGAATTCTAGGGACTTAGGTCGTAAGCCCAGCAAGTGCTTCCTACTGCCTGCACTCCAGCTTCCTCCCCTGCAAAGTCGCCTCAGGCTTAGATACCTTGCAAAGCCATCTTGGGAAATTAATAAAACTTAGTGTGTTCGGAGGGCATCAGGCACATAGGTACCAACAGACAATGTTTGGCCAAACCCCTCTAAATTGCAAACTGTCACGTGTGAGTTAGTGCCTAAATTAAAGGTTACAGACTAAAACTCTTCCAGACTTCCTTCTCCATTTAGCATCCCCACCCCTAAAAGCATCCCATTTGCAAAAGGATAGAATCAGCTCTTCAGTTAAGGCCCCTAACCGGATCTCAGTCCTCAAGTTCAAATCCTGCCTCAGCCGCTTAGGTCCCCTGTGACCTTAAGTAAACAACTTGACTTCTCTGTGCCTTGATTTCCTCATCTGTAAAATAGGGATATTAGCACCTTGCTCTGGGCTCCTGCTCATTACCAGTTGCATAGTCCTTAGGATAGGGCTTGGTACAGAAACCTCTCAGCTGGTGTTTGCCGTCATTCTTGTTATGTTAAACTTGGACCACTCCTTCATGGAACTGGGTGGTTCGCTGTGGGGTGGGGATAGTTTGACTGCAGTTCCTTGGGAGTTCTGTTCTTGAAGTGAGTAAAGACTGAAATCTGAACCCAGGGTTGTGGCTCTGCCGCTTTAAAACGTTGACATAGCTTGTGTGGGGGTGTGTGGGCGAAGGAAACACATGTGGAGGTCAGTGAGGTCAGAGGGCAACTGGCAAAGTTCTCCTTCAGGCCAGTGGATCTCAGGAATTAAGCTCAGATCCTCAGGCTTGGTGTCAAACCCCTTTCCCTGATGAGCCATCTCCCCATGATCCCTCACCCTGTTGTCCCTTCTGAGCTAGGCATGGAACCCAAGTGCTCCACCTCTGAGCCATACATACCCCTCGCTGCTCTGTCATTCTGTGCCTCCCTAGAGTAGTGGTTCTCAGCCTTCCCAATGCTGCAACCCTTTAATACAGCCCCTCAGGTTGTGGTGGCCCCCAACCATAATTATTTTTGTTGCTACTTCATAACTATAAGTTTGCTACTCTTATGAATTGTAAATACCTATTTTCCCAAAGGTCTTAGGCAACTCGTGTGAAAGGGTCCTTTGACCTCCAAAGGGTTTGAGAACTGCTGTCCCAGACCCTTAGACCCTCTCAGCCTGAGGGATAAGGAAGGGGCTATGAGATGGGTGCACATGCCCCTGTGGCTCCTACTTATGCCTTGGCAAAGCAGGACTAGCTTTTGGGGCCACACCAAACCCAGTAGGTCTTTTGTCTTAGGGAGTGGTATGAAGACCTGATAGGGGAGTAGAGGGGCCCTGCTTCCTGGGAGGACATCTGTCTTTGGTTAGCTGTATAGTTCCAGCTCCCACAATGAATTCCCTGATCATTCAGGGCTGCCACAGGTAGGCAGTGTGTGACTTGTGCATTGTACAGAGGTATCCAGCTGAGGGGTTGAAAGGACTGCCAGGCCAGGAACAATAATTTTACTGTGTTTGGGAGGTGCTGATTGTTGGTTCTGCCAATGGGGGGGAGGGGAGTGGGAGTGCTTTTTGAGTCCTCTCCATGCTCTGTGGTGTTTCAGCCATGCCTAGCCACCTCAGCACTGGGTTTGCATCCACACTTGACTGAGCTACCCTGCTACCACAGTTCTTTACCTTCCTGGGCCTCCACAGCACCCTAGAGACCTGGTTTCCACTTTTTTACCTCCTGGCTACAGGCAGGTCCTGTGGCTGGAGTCCCAAATGGGGAATGCCCTTGTGACTGAACAGGCTCACCCTTTGAGTCTGGCCTGAGACAGTTTCCTGTCTCATCTCTGGGGGCTCGTTAGATGTTCCTGGCAATGTACCCATCCTTGGAAGGCCCATGGTGACCATGGGTGCCTAGCCCAGGGCCTTTCAGTCTTCTGACACAGGCCTATCGGGGATTGCACAGAACTGAGACCACGCCCCTTTTCCCACCACCTGAACTGAATTCACACCCAAATCCACTTCCAAGAGCCTGATGCTTAGGGATAGTGGGCTCTGTCTGATCTAAAACCAAGTCCCGTGAAGTGGAAAGTCCAGTTTATTCTGCATCTAGAGTCTCATAAAGAACTCTCATTCCTGCTGATGGTTCTTGGGAGCCCTCAGCTTGTGACCTCACCTAATGGTCAGAGGAGGGAAGGAAGACCCAGGACATTTTGGGTGAGAGTTGGGGAGCAGCCATGAGGGTTCCTAAACCAGCTGGAAGTCTGGAAGTCTGTGAAAGCCATGCTTCAGAGCAGAGCATGAAATTTGGGTTCTTTTACAGTGAAAACTCTACTCCAGGGCTGTAATGTGGGGTACGAGCAGGAATCTGGCCTTGAAGAAGCAAAACAAAACTGCTCCCACAGCCTACTGAAGTCTGGTGGAACCACCTTATTTGGGCAGTTAAAAGAGTTATTAATGTCTCCCAGCCCCAGAGATGTCCTGCTAAAAAGTTCTGGGAACAGTGTATGAACCAGATTGGAATTAAACTGTAGGCCTGCAAAATGCAGTCAACAGAGCCCCATTGAGCCGAGAACAAGGCACTTGGCACCAGTCAGCTGCCCATCTGAGTTACGGATGCCTGAGTGGCCCCTGTGCTAGCCGCTGCTCTGGTTCCCTCTTGTCTGCTCATTGACCTCTGCCTTATATGACCTCGGCTCAGCGTGAGACTTTGTAGTTCTGTCTCCTATGCGGGCCTGTTGATGATTCTTCAGAGGCACGTGGACAGTGGAGAGCTTCAAGAATGAGTGCCAAGAGCCAGGCTGGGAAAACTGGCTTACCACTCTCATCAAAGGACACATCAAGTGGCAAGCAATGGCCTTCTTAAGCCTGTACCCCTGTCCACAGAACCAGAAGAATAGCAGGACCCATCTCCCAGGCTCCTGAGAGGATTATGGAAATAGCATATGTAAAGTGCTTGGCATGGGTCCTGACACATGCAGCCTGCCCAGTGGAAGGGAGCAGCTTTTACTGCATGATACCCTGCCCAAGCCTACCAGCCTTACTCCAGGAGGTGGATGATGATCACTGCATGGTGGCACCTGCTCTGCCCTGGGGAGGAGAGACAAATCCAGGTCCTAAGGGCTCATGGGAGGTCATTCCCACAGACTTGCTTAGGTTTGCCCCCATTTCAAGAGCTCCTGGTTCTGTCCTTTTAAAGTTATTTTGTGGCTTAAGACCCTCCAGTGCTTAGGACTGGATTTCCTTTCACGTCCTTTGATGCTTCTCTCTGCTCTGTGGAAGTCATTCAGCTGGTGCTACGCCTCCTACACTTGTAGAGTGTGGAAGGAACTTGTTGATATACCGTGTAGCATGGTCTCATCTGTTTCATGGGACCTGGTTGAGAGGTCTACAAAGTCAAGTCATCATACGTAACTCTCTTTTTAGAGCCTGTGGCCCCTGTCCCATCTCCGTGGTTGCTTAGGCTGGGTCAGGGCTCAGAAACTTTAGGTGGAGCCCTCCCTGCACCCCAGGGGAAAGAACTGGTCCTGTGGTCCATGCCTGCCCTCTCTCTGATCAGCATCCTAGAGAGCTCTATCTCATAAGACTGCACTGTACAGCTACTTTCCCTCAGTTGGCCCTCCCTGCTCTTTACCTCTGACCTTCCTGTCCTGGGAGAGTTTGCTACATCTGGAAAGAAGCCAGCTGCTCTAGGGGACAGTGTCTTGACACAGGGAACTTGCTTCTTGCCATTCTGGTAACCACGAGCATTTCCTCTGCTGCTCTCACTTGCCCTCTGATGTCTCCTGGGTTACTGTTAGCCTCATTCTTGTGTGATCATCTCTGCCACAGGGCTGCCTGCAACCCGTCAGGGTCATAGCTGGTGTTCCAGCCTTGGGAACCTAGGAGATAGCTGGCGAAGTGAGGGTATAGCTGAGGACCACAGAGGAGAGTGATTTATCCTCTTCAGGGTGCTCCTTCCCAAGCCTGTGGCCCTGCCTTTCCTTGAGCCTGTCTGGAAGCCCTTCAACTAGCCTAGGTTGGGAGAGGTGCGTATGCTAGGTGTGATAGGTGGGAGACAGAGCCCCATTCCTCTTTTCTTCAAAAGAGTGGCTAGAGTGGACAGCTGGTTACTTTGGGACTCCCCCGTCCCCCCCAGTGCTAGAGTGGAACCAGGAACGCAAAGCTTCATATCTGTCAAGGAGACACTCTGCCTCTCTTCAGTCACCCTGTGTGAGAGGCTCCCTCTACAGAAGAGGAAGAGCCATCCGCTTTCAGGACCCACTGGGCTCAGTTCACTCCAGCTTGTACAGTTGTATTGTTTCACCCAGTGTAGAAAAATGTTGAGCCCCAGACAAGCCACCTCATTCTGTCAGGGTCATGGGTCACTAAAGATAAGAGACTGTGCTTGGACCAGTTTGTTTCTTGACTGGGGAGCCTCATTCTTTTCTTCGAGAACAGCTACCTCCGGCTTCCCCTGCCAGTTACACAAAAGCAGCTGAGTGGCCCAGTTCAGCCCTTTAGTAAGAGCAGACACAGCAAGGGAGCCAGCTGAGGCCCAGAGGCACTGTCAAATTGGATATCAGGGGCTTGGCCAGGGAATAAGGGGCACATATATCAGAGGTTTGCACACTAGGGGTGATGGCCAAAGCCAGCCTGGGGATATATTTTGCTTGGCTTCCAAGTGACTTAGAATTTTTTAATTAATGGCTGATATATAAAACCTAGGAAATTTTGTATAAAAATCCAGAGTTCTGGCCCTAGGGCCCCCTTTCCTAGCAATAAGCAGCTGGGGCTAAGCAGCCACCTCCTCTTTTGAGGACCTCAAGCCTGTGCATTCTGTTCCTTCATACCAATTCTGTTTCCCTTGCCCACTCAGATGTTACCACCGAGAAAGCCTGTCACACGTGTGTGGAGGGGTGCCAAAGATGGGAGGGGAGGACAATAGGGCAGGAAGGAGAGTGCTGCATGTGACAGTCTGTTAGTCATCATAGCCCTCCTGCAGGCCTTCCTTCCACCTTGGAGGCAGGTGGCTGGCCCCAGGTCACACAAGTGATCGGTGATGACATCAGGATGTGCTGTGGCTTTTAGGACTTCCTATCCGTTGCTCTGCATCTCTGTGGCTCATTTTCTATTTCCTGCACCAGTATTTGCTGCCACATGTCTCTCTGTGGCTTTTGGGTGCTACAACTGAACGAGCTGCTGGTGATTGGAGGGGTCAGACGCAGTGTGGATGGAGCAAGAACCTTTAGGACCTCCATGCTGACTTCTGTTAGCCTGGGGCTTCTTTCTGGATGCTAGCACCTTAAAATGAGGGAGTATGCTTTTTTGCTCAGTCAGCAAACGTTCATAACACACCTCCTTTGAAGTCACCTGACTAGGTGAAGCGTGCTATTACGATAGCAATAAGATTTAGTCTTGATCACGACAGTGCTCTTCTGTTTGGTGGAAAAGGCAGAACCAGAAGCTCATCAATGTAAAAAAATGTCTCCTGAGCCTTCGACAGGTGTGAAATGTATGACAGGCCCTCACACAGTGGCAGTTTTGGAATTTTGGTTTCTTTCAAAAGCACAGAAATATAAAAATATGTTTTTGTTTTAGTCCCAGGTGTGGGATATGGGACTGCTGCAGATGGTCCACAGCAGCTGACTATGATCTGCCTGCTCTGGCAGGGCGTGATTTTGCCAGTTGCAGATAGATTCTGTGATTGTGTGGTGTTTGGGATTCTGGGGCCTTTATAGAGGATATATAAATGCTAGGGCTCCTCAGGCATGGTGGGTTGTTGGTCGGTTGTTGTTGTTTTCGATTTGTTAAGTAGTTGTGTGCAAAGAAGACACAATAAGAAATCAGATATCCTAGCGGGTGGGGGGAGTTGGGGGGGTGGTGGTGGCACATACCTTTAATCCCAGCACTTGGGAGGCAGAAGCAGGTGGATTTCTGAGTTCGAGGCCAGCCTGGTCTACAGAGTGAGTTCCAGGACAGCCAGGGCTACACAGAGAAACCCTGTCTCGGAAAAACAACAACAACAACAACAACAAAAAGAAATCAGATATCCTGACTGTGAAGATCAAAATTGCCCCATGGAATGTAATGCCCCTAATCAGCAGGAAGTAGTCTAATAACCCTTTTTCTGACCCCTAACTTTATTCTAGGATCTCTTTCCTTTCTTCTCTACCCCTCTCTCTTTCTCTCTTTCTTTCTCTCTCTCTTTTATATTTTAAATAAATATTTTTTTTAAAAATTTTTATTTATTATATGTAAGTACACTGTCGCTGACTTCAGACACCCCAGAAGAGGGTGTCAGATCTCATTACAGATGGTTGTGAGCCATCATATGGTTGCTGGCAGTTGAACTCAGGACCTCTGGAAGAGGAGTCAATTCTTTTTAACTGCTGAGCCATCTCTCCAGCCTGCTTTTCTCTCTTTTATTTAGTGTTAGGTGGTTGAAAGGGTGGAAGAAAAGGGGTGGAGAAGGATGGAAGAAAGAAGAGTAGCCAAAGAACAGCTATACCCTCGTGTGGCTGGAGATTCAGGAAGACCTATAGAGGAGCTGATAAGTATAGCTGAGTCGGGGGAACAGCAGCACAGAGCTGGCTGAGACCAAAGCACCCTTGAATGTCAGTTCTGTGCCACTCTCTAGATGGGTGGGGGCCTGCATTGTGTAACGCTCCACGATGGTGGTCTTTGTGAGGCGGTGGAAGTGACAGATCTTGGAGAGCCTTTCTTCTGTAGTATGGGACACTAGGGAGGCTATAGTAGCCTGGGTAGGAGAAGCAGGGGCCTCGGGCAGGACTATGGTTGTAGACGAGTGAGGTGGGGCAGATTAGGAAAATTCAAAGGAGGGGAAGTCCACAGAAGTTAATGATAGATTGCATATGCATGGCTGAGGAAAGGAAGGGCAACACACAGCTGAACTGGAGGGTAGGAAGATCCCAAGACACAGTGGCACAAAGAGGCATGAGAGGGGCCCACAGGAGGGTGTCCTTGGAGTAACCCATTGTGCCTGGGGGGTCACTAGACTCTGTAGTAGGTGTGGACATGTGACCCTTCTCAGAGTGAGAAGATCAAGAGCAATACACGAGAGAAAAGCCTTGAGAGGCCAAAGAGTGGTTAACACCACAGACAGGAGCTGGCCAGCACAGGTTCATATCCACTCCTACCACGTACCCGAAGCGGAGAGCAATCCTACCCCTACCCCACCTGGAGGGGATTGTGGGATTGAATCTGCAGAACCCAGGGTTTGTGAGGAAGACGTGAGATGACCCTTGAGGACAAGCTTTCAAGTTATCAAGTGAGACATTTCCTGGGCCTTCGAGGGCTTACCCACCAAGTGTGGAGCTGGTTGAAGCCAGTTCCCTGGAAGAATGCGTGGGAGGCTGAAAGGTGAAAGCTCTTTGGAGGAGTTTCTAGAAGTTTCTAGAAGGAACGAGGTGTTTTCTGAAAGGGAGGGCTCCCATGTGTGGTCAAGCTGGACATTGAGGTCACTGTACCCAGTGGCCCCTGTTTCTTCAGAAAAAAACTGGAGACTTCTGTGAGGAAGAAGGTGGACAGGAGGATAGAGGCCACAGTAGAAGAGAGAGTTAGAGTGGCCAGCCACAGAATAGTGGGACACAGGAGCTGACCATGGTCCTGCATGGGCCCCAGAGGGGTGGGGCAGAGGTCAAGGCCTGAAGGTATTGGAACAGCCTTTGTAGTTAGAGCACAGGTCTCGTGGCTTTGTGGCTCTGATCGGTTGGCCAGTCACACAGGGACTCCATGAACACAAACACTTGCTCATTCTCTTGCTCTGGTTTTGGTCTAGTATTGTTATTATTATTGGTTTTGTTTTGGAGTCAAGGTCTTGAGGTATAGCCTAGACATCCTTAAACTTCCAGTAAGTTCATCCTCAGTCTCCCAAATGCTTCAAATGCTTTCCTTTTTGTGGGGTGAGGAAGTGGGTTGAGACAGTCTTGTGTAGTCCATGCTGAATTCACACTTGCCTTGATGCCAAGGATGACCTCGAACTTCTGATCCTTCATACTCTTACAAACTAACATGGTCCTAGGATTACTGACTACCACACCAAGCTGACAAGTGGATTCTTGAGGACTTCAGAAACTCCAGGGGAGAGTTTGGCACATAGCCCTCCGGTAGCCACCACATTGGGACTAACCCTCTTTTGTGGACTCTGTCCTAACCTTAGTCCAGTGAGTGTCGACCTTGGCTCCCCACTTATGTAGCCTAGGGACAAGGTGGCTGCTTCCTGCTCAGCACTGGGTGGTGTGGAGAAAGGAAGTGCATATAGGTCAGTTTGCTGCTGACTGTAGCAAGTGGGTTCAAGATTGTGGTGACTTTGCATGATGTCCCTGAGACACCCAGGAGGCCTTTCACACCCCTGCAAAACCTTGGCTGGCTGTGACTCTGTAGGGAGGATAGTGTTTTCTGGCCTTAGCCTGCTGGGGCCTGTGGAGGACAAGAAGCTAGGGCCAGGTCAGCATCTCACTGTGGTGGCTCAGGAGTCATGGAGCAGAGCAAAGTGGGGTGGGACTCTTGAGTCAGCACTGCCTAGGGTGAGGCTAAGCCCTATTCCTGTTTTAACCCAGAAAGTTCCAAGCTTCCGGCTGAGTCACAGGGTTAAGGAGAATCTCTGTGAGGCAGGGGGCTGAGGAGTTCCCACATCACTTCCAGCTAGGTTGGGGTGTGGAACCCTGTAGGTGGCTGCCCTAGATTAATAGCCCTATCCTATTTTCTTGAAGGATGGAGTACTCATGAGGAGCATAGGCCCTTGGGGGAGCCCCAGCTCCTGGGCAGCCACTGGCTCAAGTTTCCTGGGGCCCATAGAGAGGTCCCATCCTGATTAGGACAGCAGCCAGAGTTTCTAGTTAGGGACTAAGCCCCAGGTAGGGAAACAGGGAGAATACCTGAGCCATATTCACAGCCAGGAGACCAGGTGGAACATGCTCTTTGGCACAACAGAACACCCATACACACACACACATACACCTACACATCTCTACCTCTCCAGTCACCTCTGCACAAAGAGCACCAGGAACTCATGCACAAGCCTGGACTGGCCTCAAGGTTCCGTGCGCATAGGCACACAGACACACAGACATGGGCAGGCTCAGGCAGGGCCCTCTACACAGACGTCTACACAGCCACTCTGTTGAGGTAGCCCTAGACACATGGGAGCTTGGGTAGTCACAGCACCCAATGTGCGCTTGTAGCACACATTCTGTTTCTAGCTGATCTGATCATGAGACCCTTGTGGGCCACATTCAGGCTCAGGTGGAATGGGCTGATGCTGTAAGCTCTCAGAAGGGAGGCCGCACCCCCTGCCCTGCCCTCTGTGGCTTGCCCGTCTGGATTTTCCTGCAGGGCTTTTGGATTTTGTTTTTGAGCTACTCGAGTGTTGATCGTGTGCCAGGCACCATGCCAGCGCAGGGGTAACGTGTGTAAAGTTGTTTTGAGTAAAGCTCTCAGTAAGTGTGGGTTATTATGTACATTATTATTTACATACGTAATCTCGTTTCTTCTCATAACAACTCTATGAGGCAGAGGGCTATTATTGTCCCCATTTTGCAGATAAGGAAAGTGGGGCTCTGAGAGGTTAAGTGGCTTGTCCTTATGAGTGGCAGAGGCTGCATTTGAACCAGGTCTTTGACTCCACTATATGGTCTCAGTCTGCCCTGAGAAATAACCAGTGGGAAATAGTGAGGTCCACAGCCGGGTTCATCAGTGCACCATGACTCTTAAGTTTGAGGCACAGGGTGGAAGGAAGAGGGCTGAGGGCAGGGATGGAGGGAGGTCCCAGCATGAGAGGGCATGTTATGAAGGCACTATGCTCACTTCAAGGCATGGTCCACTTTCCATGCCTTGGTCACTCTGTTCAGTGTGTTTCCAGCAGATATGGAGAGTCTTGGACCACTGGCACCTAGCCTTCCTCTCCTGTCTGGCTTGACTTTGTCTGAGGGACCCTGGGCAGCTTGCCATCCACCCAGGCTGAAGTGGAGGGGGTGTCGAGCTGCCACCTGGAACTTGTGCTTATCTCGGACTCTTGGCATTTCTGTATCTGGACAGAATCCAAGGGTGGCTTCCCGCTTAGAGCTGTAGGTCCCACCCAGGTGGAAATGCCCTCTGGTGCAGGCAGATAAGCTCTGGCAAACCAGGGTCAGCCTGTGCTTCCAGAAAACCTTGAGGGGTGCAAGAGATAAAGGGGTGCAGGAGCTGTGTGTCTTGATCTCGCTGAGTCTTAGTGAGGCTCCTGTGAGCCTCACTTTTTGTCTTATCCTTGTGATACACACTAAAAGCCACAGTGAATTCGGTGGGCATCATACAAAAGGGCCTCCTTGGAGCTTCTCAGAGTGAAGTTCATGGGCCACCTTCTTCTAAGTCACTGGGAGCTGGTCAAGAGGCTCAGACCAGCAGTTTCAGACTCTCTTGGGAGGGCCTGGGTCCAGGTGATGTGTAGGGAGGTTGGATTAGTGTTGGAACTTTCCTTGGTCCCCCAGAGTATCGAAGTACTAAGGGTTGGATGTCTCGGCGCTGCAGGAGTTCAGAGTTTGAGAAGAGGCTCTTGGTAGAGGACATCTTTGGGTTTCGACTGCCTCTGGTCTCAGGCAGGACCGGACCATTCTAGTGCAGCCCGGTATGTAACTCTGGGTTTTAGGAGTATGACAAAACTTCAGCCACAGAGCCACACAAATTTCCTCCAACTTCTGCACCACATCCCTCCCCAGCAGACCTTCTAGGGAGCAGCTATGGGCCCTATTGTCCAGTGACTGGAGGTGTTACCTAGCCCATGTGTCTCAGCAGGCTTATTGGGGAAGCCCCACTGAGAGCTGCTTCTGCATCCTGTGCTGTGTGGTAAAAGGCTGAGCTTCTGTCAAAGGGCTGCTGTGGTTTCCTGTTCTTGAACAGTATGGGAACCAAGTTTTTTCATTTCCCCTTTCTCCGTGGCTACCAGGAGTCTTGGTACTAAATTTGCAACCCACCCCAATAGCTATGTGAAGATCCTGTGACCTGCTTATGTGACCGATCTTTTCTCTCTGGTTTAGATGTCTTCTTCAGATTGGTTTTACTCTGCGTGTGATGTTAATGCTTCTATTTCAACCATTTCTTATCTTTGTGTTTCCTTACCTCTTCCTGGAACCAGGCTGAGGGTATGTAAAAACACTGGACATGCAGACACACATGAAGTCATCCTCACATTGCTTGGCTGGCATGCTGCCCCATGGCTTCCCAGCTCTGGGAGTGTGTTTGTTTGCATGGTCCTGAGCCACGCTCAGTTGGGACATGCCTGAGGCTGGTCAGGGGCTGCTTTCTGATTGCTGGGTTTTGGTTTGTTTATTTGTTTTTTTGTTTTTTGTTTTGTTTTGATTCTGTTTTAAATGTTTTCTCTCTGTGTCCATCAGTTATTCAGAGTGTGAACACACTGATGGGCTAGTGGGTGTTGTTTCTTTTTGCCTCTTAAATTTACATCTTTTACATTACGTAAGTTTAAGTTACTGTAAAACCTCAAAATAATATGTTTAAGAGGAAAAATGCTCATGTCCTCCTCGGGGTCGCTGCAGTGTTTCGTGCCTGGATTGTTTTCCTACAAAGTGAAATAATCTACCCAGACATTCTGTAACCTTCACTTTTACTTAGTGATAAACAATTATTATCTCATAATAATTACATCTTCTACAAAAATGAGTAGGTCCTAAAGTTTTTTCATTGTACTGTGTGTGTGTGTGTGTGTATGTGTGTATGTATATAAATAAATGCATGAGGGCTGGCCAGATGGCTCAGTGGGTAAGGGCACTGTTGTTGCCAAGCCTGGCACTCAGCATCCAATCCATAGGACCCATGCGGTGGAAGAGAATACCGCTTCCCAGAGGTTGACCTCTGATCTACACACTCACACACACTCTTCTAAATGTTAAGCAGGAAAGGCTTGGCTGTAAGAACTGGCACTGTCAGCCATTGCATTCTGTGACTGGTTCTTTGGGTCATCAAGAGCTCCCACCTGCCAGTGTTCCTTTGGACACTGTCGTGAGATGCTCACAACATGAGATGCTCACACTACCATTTCTCTCTTGCCTTGCATCTTTCAGCCTACTACAGGGACAAATGAGACTTTTCATCTCTCTCGCCAGTCCCTACATGCTCTGTGCTTTCCCTCCTTTGCCACTTAAAATAATACCCTGCCTGGGCATGCTGATGCCCGCTTGTCACCCAGCACTCAAGAGGCTGAGGCAGGAGAATCGGGAATCGTGATTTTGAGACTAATCTGGGCTATGTAACAGAGCTGTCTCCGGAAAAAAAAAAAAAGAACAAGCCGGGCGGTGGTGGCGCACGCCTTTAATCCCAGCACTTGGGAGGCAGAGGCAGGCGGATTTCTGAGTTCGAGGCCAGCCTCGTGTACAGAGTGAGTTCCAGGACAGCCAGGGCTATACAAAGAAACCCTGTTTTGAAAAACCAAAAAAAAAAAAAAAAAAAAAAAAAAAAAAAAAAAAAAAAGAACAAACTCCATTTGGGCTAAGGTTATATACTTCACAGTGGCCTAGGCTGGGTGTCAGCCACAAATTAACCCTTACAATACACTTTAACACTTTATTTTATTTTTTTAAAGTTTTTTGTTTGTTTTGTTTTTTAAGATTTATTTATTTTTATATATGTGAGTATGCTGTTGCTCTCTTCAGACACACCAGAAGAGGGCATCAGATTCCGTTACAGATGGTTGTGAGCCACCATGTGGTTGCTGGGAATTGAATTCAGGACCTCTGGAAGAGCAGTCAGTGTTCTTAACCACTGAGCCATCTCTCCAGCCCCTTGTTTTTTGTCTTTTCTTTTTTTGAGACAGGGTTTCTCTGTGTAGACCAGGCTGGCCTTGAACTCAGAAATCCGCCTGTGTCTGCCTCCCAAGTGCTAGAACTAAAGGCATGCGCCACCACTGCCGGGCACCATTGTATTTCTAATGTCTGTTGTAATCCTTACTTGTGTGTATCTGACATACAGGCATGTGTACTGTTAGGGACTAAATCCAGGCTGTTATGTGTTAGACAAACATGTACTGAGCCACACCCCGAGCCTATTAGCCTAGTACAGCGGATTGTGACCCTCTTTGTTCCTAGGACGGACAGCAGAGTTTCATCTCACCCCACCAGCACTCTCCAACCCCAGGCATGCGGGCTGTCTGTGGCACAGTCTTGTATTGAGGTCCAGGCTGATGTTTAGTAGCGGTCTCCCTGAGTGCTGGGGCTCCAGTTGGAGGCAGGTCAGAGAAGGAGGGGGCTGGCTTTGCATTTCCTTGTCTTTGGATCAGATGCTGTGCAAAGGAGGATGTTAAATGTGTCAGCCTTTCTTCTCTTCCTTACAGTCATTTGTGTGTGTGCATGCATACTGCCATGACACTCATGAGGGGGTCAGGTGACAGCTTGTGGGCGTCATTCTCTTCTACCCTATGGATCCAGGGTATTGAACTCGTGGTCAGGCTTAGTGACAAGCACCTTTACCCACTGGGCCACCTGCCTGTCCTTTCTTAATTGTTATTCATGACTTTATATTTTAATTTGTTTCGTATTCTGCCCCCCCCCCAAAAAAAACCTGTGTCTCACTTAAGTAAACCCAGATTGGGCTGAAACTTCTAATTCCCCACCTCATCCTCCCATGTGCTGGGATTGCAGGCGTGTACCATCACACCTAGCTAGACTATGTATCTCTTTTACAACTTTATCTGCATATTTTCTGGAGTTTCTAATCTATGATGTTTTTGCATGCTGGGTTATATCCCATTGAATGGACTATCATAATTTATTCTTACCCAACCTCGGACTTTTAGCTTTTTTTTTTGTTGTTGTTGTTCGTTTTTTTTTCTAGACAGGGTTTCTCTGTATAGCCCTGGCTGTCCTGGAACTCACTCTGTAGACCAGGCTGGCCTTGAACTGAGAAATCCATCTGCCTCTGCCTCCCAAGTGCTGGGACTAAAGGCGTGTGCCACCACCACCCAGCTCCACTTTTTTTTTTTTAAAAGAATTATTTATTTAGCTGGGCGGTGATGGTACACGCCACCCAGCACTTGGAAGGCAGAAGCAGGCAGATTTCTGAGTTCAAGGCCAGCTTGGTCTACAGAGTGAGTTCTAGGACAGCCAGGACTATACAGAGAAACCCTGTCTCGAAAAACCAAAAAAAAAAAAGAATTATTTATTTAATGTATATGAGTACACTAGTACACTGTTGCTGTCTTCAGACACACCAGAAGAGGCATCGGATCCCATTACAGATGGTTGGGAGCCACATGTAGTTGCTGGGAATTGAACTCAGGACCTCTAGAAGAACAGTCAGTGCTCTTAGCTGCTGAGCCATCTCTCCAGCCCAGTTTCCACTTTTTCATTCCTGTGAATGGAGCTATAATTAATGTCCTTCTCCGTGTACCTTAATGCATTTTTTTCTTATGTCTGAGTGTCAGGAATGATTCTCTTCTTAATATCCAACCTATTGCTGTAGGTTCATGCCACTGACTGTCCTACAGATCTCCCATAAACTAAATGCAGTCATTCTAAAATGGATGGAAAAGGCCATTCTCAAGCATGTTGGCTTCTATCCCCAGGCTCTGAAGAAAGGCTAATTAGAAAATTTGAAGCTGAAAACGTCTCCAACTACACGGCCCTTCTGCTGAGCCGGGATGGCAAGACGCTGTATGTGGGGGCCCGAGAAGCCCTCTTTGCACTTAACAGCAACCTCAGCTTCTTGCCAGGCGGGGAATACCAAGAGGTGAGAGATGTACAAGAGTGGCTAGGTATGTGTGTGTGTATAGTTGTGTGTGTGTCTGTGTGCATGTGGGGGGGGGTGTCGGGTATGTGTGTTGGGGGGTGTCAGTGTGTGTCCATGTGGGGGGGGTGTCGGGTGTGTGTGTTGGGGGATGTCAGTGTGTGTCAAGGAGAGGTGTATGTGAGGTGTATGTGAGGTGTGTGTGTGCCAGTGGGTGTGTGTGTTTGGGAAGCTGGCCTGCTGGTCAGGATGCTCTGGACAGGACAGGACCCTCCATGTCCTTGCACACTATTTTCCTTTCCTTCTTCTCCAGCTGCTGTGGAGTGCAGATGCTGACAGAAAGCAGCAGTGCAGCTTCAAGGGCAAGGATCCAAAGGTGAGAGAGACTGAAGGATCTGGGCAGAACACTGAGCAGATACAGCTGTTATGGAAAGGGCACAGCCTGGACATAGCCAGCACTGGGCTTGAATCCCAGCTCCAGCCCCAGCCCCAGCCCCAGCTTCCAGCCCTGTCCTCTCTGTGATCTTGGATAAATAGATTCATCTGGCAGAGCCTTGCTGTCCCCACCTGTAAGACAGGGATAATTTGCCTGTATCCCTGGATAAACCAGTGCGTCCAGGGTCCCTCACACATAAAACAGTGTCCCATTAGTCTCAGCACCAACATGAACCTGGTGAGTTAGTGATTATGTCTGTAAAGGGTCTCTAGTGGACAAACAAGTCTGGCAGATTCTAGTGTTGATTTCAGCCAAGACATTAGATGGGGTCCATCCCAGTCCAAGGTTCTCCTGTAGGACTTGCTGCCATTCCCAGGGCCTTCAGGCTAAGTTCTGGATGTCCCCATCCACTCACGATTCATTCTGGAACAGTCAACAAGTACTTGTTGGCAATGTGGGTTGGAACACAGTGCCTCCCACAAGCTAGACGAGTGATCTGGCCATGAACAGCGCCTCAGCCCCTCTTCAGCACTTGGTCTCTACTGTTAGCTACTAGAGACATTATGAAAAAGTAAAATCATGCCTGTAATCCCCAAACCTGGGCAGGAGGATTAGAAGTTCAGGATCATCCTGGACTATATCGCAGATTGATATAATGAACTCTGTGACACCATTTCAAAAAGCTAAAAAATGAAAGAAAAACCAATGAAAAATCAGTTAATAAGGTGATCATGAAAAAAAGAAAATACCAAGGCTGGAGAGATGTTCCAGCAGTTATAAGTATGGGCTGCTCTTCTGGAGGAGCAGCCTGTTTCCCAGCACCCACACGACAGCTCATAACCTTCTATAATTCCAGTCCCCAGGGACCCGAAACCCTCTTCTGCCCTCCACAGGCACCTGGCACAAAAGAGGTCCACACATCAGTGCAGGCAAAAACACTCATCCACATAAAATAAACAAGACCAAAAGAAGCTGGGTGATAATGGTATCACACACCTTTAATCTCAGTACTCTAGAGTCAGAGGCAGGTGGATCTCTGAGTTCAAGGCCAGCCTGGGGTACAGAGTGAGTTCTAGGACAGCAAAAACTACACAGAAAAATCCTGTCTTAAAAAAACAAAAACAAAAAAGAAAGAAAGACAGACATTTGTATAGTGCAAAGACTACTTAGAGGAAGGTGGGAACTTGACTGTGAACTACCCAGACACTAAGCAGGACTTTGGCTTTCATTCTGAGTGAATGAATCATTTTGGAAACCAGTAGAAAGCTTAGCAGACAAGCGGCATGGCTGTGTCTGTTTTTATATTGTTTTATGGAACTTGAGATTAATCCTAGGGTCTCACACGTTAGACAAGTGCTCTACCACTGAGCTACATCCCTGACCCTCTCTTTCTGAGAGGCAGGTTCTCACTTTGTTACCTAGATGCCCTTTACACCCAGGCTGGACTTGAACTTGTGATCCTCTTCTCTCAGCCTCCTGAGTAGCTGGAAATATTGACTTGTGCCATCAGGCCTATCTTGCTTGTGTTCTAAAAGGACAGCTTTGAGCCAGGCATACTTGTGCCTCCTTGTAATTCTAGCACTTGTCCGGCAGAGGATTATTAATTCCAGGCGAGCCTGGGCTCTGTATGTCACAAATAAACAAATGGGCCCCATTGTGTTGATGATAGTGTCCTCTCTGCAACTGAATACAAGGGAAGCCATTGTGGGTCAGGCGATTCCATAAAAAGGTGAGAAATGATCAAATTCTGGGTTTTTGTTCATTGAAGGTTTAGCATCCAGGAAGATGTAGAATTGAGAGAGCCAGGCCACGGCCTCCCACTGGAAAGATGGACAGACTTCAGTGGGTCTTGGGGCATTGGTGGCACCAATTTGGAAATTCCTATCAGATGCCTCGTAGAGGTGGAATTTGAGCCAGCAGTTCAGGGCTGAGCAGTTTCTTCTGCTTTACCTCCTGTCTCTCCTCTGGGTTGGAGAAGACTCTCAAGAGGACTAAGGCACTCCGAAAGGTGGGATTCCCTTCTCTAGGGTGCCTTTCACCTCAGAGAAGGAGCAGTAGCCAATCTGGAAACTAGCTGAGTCCCAGTGCAGACCCTGCTTAAGCTCTGCCAGCCAGGCCCTGGCCCAGAGCTGCTTTCTATTGTTCTTGCCTTGGGACTTGGGAGGAGGCCTCAGCTCTGCCCCCTGGTGGCATCTGTGGACCTGACATGCTCTCCTTCCCCACAGCGTGACTGTCAAAACTACATCAAGATCCTCCTGCCGCTCAACAGCAGCCACCTGCTCACCTGTGGCACAGCAGCCTTCAGCCCCCTGTGTGCTTACATTGTGAGTTCCCTCATCTACCCCGGGGCTTGGCTGCTTGGGGCACAGCTTTTCTGCCAGGGAAGCTCTTCTCTAACCCTTATTCCTGGTGAAGAAGGACCCTCAGGGCAGGCTTCTAGGTAACAGCAGGCTCTTGAGACTCCAGAGCCCATTATCCTGGCTGCAGCCCTGCCCCTACTAGGTCCCCTGCAGGAGCAGGGAGGGGTGCGTGGAACCACCTTGGCTAGAGAGCCTGTCTGATTTCCAATTTTCTGCCCTCCGGTTTCTTTCCCTTGCTGTGCTTGATGCTCCGGGTCTTCTTGTGCACCCTTCAGCATATGCCCACCCTGTGTTCCTACCCCATTCCCTGACATGCTCTAGCAGAGGGTGGCATTAAGGCTGTTGTGGAACACAGATCTTGGAGTCAGAAGTTGCTAGGTTTGCATTGTGTTGCTTTTCCTGGCTCCAGGACTACCTTCCATGCTATATCTCTTCCCTGTTCACCGGGGAATAGTGCCCACTGCACACATGAGTTCACATAGACCATGGGGTAAAGAGGATACACACTTTGGGACCTGCACACCTCCCTGCTGTGCACTTCCTTGTTCCACGTCTTGGCCCTGAGCCACTTGTCTACTCCTCCACAGAACATAGCGAGCTTTACTTTAGCCCAAGATGAGGCCGGCAATGTCCTCCTGGAGGATGGCAAGGGTCGTTGTCCCTTCGACCCCAACTTCAAGTCTACGGCTCTGGTGGTTGGTAAGTGGTGTCACACAGGCTGGGTGCTTTTGTGCTCCATGGAATATTCACAGGGCAGGAGTGTGAATTTGGGGTGTGTCGGGGCTCTGGGCAGTATGGGTCCCAGAGGTAAGGTGGTATCCCCGTGCTGTACTGGTTCCCAGAGGGCATTGAGTGACCCGGCTGCCCTCTTCCAAGTCCTTGCTTCCGTCTAGGCAGGATGGATGGGGCTGCGGTCACTCTGGGCCCTAAGCAGGGCACGGGTACTGGGCCAAAGGGAGCCATTCCCATGGGAACATTCTCTTGGCAGATGGTGAGCTGTACACTGGAACAGTTAGCAGCTTCCAGGGAAACGACCCAGCCATTTCCAGGAGCCAGAGTCCCCGCCCCACCAAGACTGAGAGCTCCCTCAACTGGCTACAAGGTGGAGTTCCGCCTAGGCCCACTGAGCAGTTACCTAACCCTTTGGGTGGGGGATGTTGTCCCAGAGGTTTCTGGACTGACTGTGTATCCTCCACTGGCCTCTGCAGACCCTGCCTTTGTGGCCTCAGCCTACGTTCCTGAAAGCCTGGGCAGCCCGATAGGTGATGATGATAAGATCTACTTCTTCTTCAGTGAGACGGGCCAGGAGTTTGAGTTCTTTGAGAATACCATTGTGTCCCGAGTTGCCCGGGTCTGTAAGGTGAGTGAGGGGAAACAGGGTCATCCACCCAAAGTGCACCCACATCTGTGACCTTCCAGAATCGTCCTCCAGGGAGCTGCAGCTCAACCAGCAACCAGCCTGTCTGTCCTCTTCCTCCTCACCCTTGTCCTAAATCTGGGATGTGTCTGGGCTCTGGGCAGTGTGTCCAGGCCTGAGCTGGCATCTCCATGCCATGCTGCTGTGTCTGG
>NW_022196904.1:70232989-70233238 GCF_008632895.1 Mastomys coucha
GCCATGCTGCTGTGTCTGGGCTCTGGGCAGTGTGTCCAGGCCTGAGCTGCCGTCTCCATGCCATGCTGGTATCCTCTTTTGTTTTTGTTTTTTTTGGTTTTTCAAGACAAGGTTTCTCTGTATAGCCCTGGCTGTCCTGGAACGAACTCTGTAGACCAGGCTTTAAGCTCAGAGGTCTGTGGCCTCTAATTCCTTAGTGCTGGGAGTAAAGGCAGGCATCACCACCGCCTGGCTTCTTTTGTTTGTTTT
>NW_022196904.1:70233271-70243279 GCF_008632895.1 Mastomys coucha
TTTTTTTTTTTTTTTTTTGAGACAAAGTTTTACTGTATAGTTTTGTCCGTCATGGGACTCATTCTGTAGACCAGGCTGGCCTCAAACTCACAGAGATCCATTTGCCTCTGCCTCCCAAGGACTGGGATTAAGGAGAGTGCTACCACTCGTAGTTGATTCCTGTTCTTTTTTTGGTTTTGGTTTTGGTTTTTTGGTTTTCCGAGACAGGGTTTCTCCGTGTAGCCCTGGCTGTCCTGGAATTCACTCTGTAGACCAGGCTGGCCTCTAACTCAGAAATCTGCCTGCCTTTGCCTCCTAAGTGCTGGGATTAAAGGTGTGCGCCACCACTGCCTGGCTTGACTCCTGTTCTTTTCATTGAGAAAAATCTTACATTGAAGGTAGATGGAAAGGTGCATACCCAAAATCCTGATACTCAGGGGGCCGGAGAGTAGAGAGCTCAAGTTTAAGGCCATCCTGGACAATTTAACAAGGTTCTGTCTTTTTGTTTGTTTTTCAAGACAGGGTTTCTCTGTAGTCCTTGCTGTCTTGGAACTTTCTCTGTAGACCAGGCTGGCCTCACATTCAGAGATCCACCTACCTAAGCCCACAGATTCTATCTTAAAATTTTAAATAGGCATCCTCTCTTAGGGTCTTGAGTAATCCAGCTGGCCTCAAACTTCCTGTTAACCTTGAACTTTTTTGGTGGTCTTGCATATGTTATCCTACTTAGTTTATATATTGCTGGGCATCAAGCCCAGGGTTATACACATAAGACTTATAAGCTACTTGGAAAAGAAATTCTTGACTTTCTCTTAAACTGAAAACCCAGGAAAGCACACATAGAAGTGACCTACAAAGAACAGCCGATGGTATCGCTTTGTAAGAGCACAGATTCTTGAGTTCGAACTTCCGGGTTCCAACTTAGCTGTTAAATGGCAGTGATAATATCACTAGCTGTAGCATCAATTAAATTCTGCCATGCAAAGCTCTTAGGGTCCCTACTATCCTCATAAGAAGAAGCCACTGTTAATGTTAAAGTGTTCTTTGCTGATCTATTCAAACTAATGTATTTGTATTAACTTAGTTACAAACCTGAGTTGTGCTATTTCTCCCTGTTTGCTCAGTAATCCTATCAATCATGGACACCTTTTCCTACTATTTATTCATTTATGTTTCATTGTGTTGAAGTCCTACTTCACTCCCTGGCTGACTGCAAACTCTTAGACTTGAGCAATCCTCCTGCCTCATCCTGCTGAGTAACCTGAAGCTTCAGGTTTCTGACCTGGCCAATGATGCTAGCATGCCAGATTGCATTGACCACCGAGCTCTCTCCTGTCCCTTCCCTAATTGGATAGTTTCCCCTTGGTCCTTGTTTCCTCATCATCCACAGTAGGGTAGGGAATGCACTTTCATGATGGGAAATATACTCAATTTTAGGTGCACATCTGTCCTGGCTCTCTTTCATTCTTGATTCCTATGTGTCTCAGCTACTGCTGAGGAGGGCTGGCAAGGCAACACTGTGCCTCCGAGAATGGTCCTCAGCTTGTGACTAAGCCCGTAACTCCTCTCCTCCTGCAGGGCGATGAAGGTGGAGAGCGGGTGTTGCAGCAGCGCTGGACCTCCTTCCTCAAGGCTCAGCTCCTGTGCTCCCGCCCTGATGATGGCTTTCCCTTTAATGTGCTACAAGATGTCTTCACCCTGAACCCCAACCCTCAGGATTGGCGCAAGACCCTTTTCTATGGGGTCTTTACCTCCCAGTGGTGAGATACTAGCATGTAGCTGGGGACAGGAGAATAAGGAGTGGCTAGACCCCACTGAAGGCATCTCCAGCCTCACTTCTCCACGCTGAATTCAGAGTTAATTTGGCTGTTCCTTTGCAGGCACAGAGGGACCACAGAAGGCTCTGCCATCTGCGTCTTCACCATGAATGATGTGCAGAAGGCCTTTGACGGCCTGTACAAGAAAGTAAACAGAGAGACACAGCAATGGTATACTGAGACCCACCAGGTGCCCATGCCGCGTCCGGGGGCGGTAGGTATAGTAGTGTTGTGCTCAAGAGTGGCTTTTGGGCAGTCTTGATCCCTGGACCATGCTGAAAGCAAGGTTGTATGGTCTCAGACAAACCATGAAGCTTCCCCGTATCTGATTTCTCATCTTTGAAATAGGGCATAATAAGTCCTAGCTTCCTGTCTTACCAAAGATGTCCCATGAATGACAAAAAACCTTCAGTCCTGTCTTGTCAGCCTGACCTCTGTGCAGTGGTCTAGATTGCTTCTAGTTATCTGTCTCAAAGGCAGCAGTCTCGTGTAATCTGGGTGGTTTGAATTCCTGATCCTCCTGCCTCCACCTCCCAAGTACTAGGATTACAAGAGCCACTATACCCTGCTTTGCACACAATACTGTACAGTACTGATATTGCCCTTTTACTCTGTCCACCCAACTAAGCCTCGTGCATCTAGAAACCCTTGGGCAGAGAGAATCAGGGCCCGGGTAGGTGTGGGAGTTGGATATGGCTAGCTGTCCTGAGATTGATCCTGAGAACTTCCAGGGAACCCTAGGCAAAATGAACAGTCACACTTTTAGAGGCCTGTGTGCAAACTTGGTAAGGATCAATGGGCCGGAGGCCAGCGGGAAAACAGGGCCTTGCTTTCCTCTCATGTCAGATTTGCCTTTGGACCAGTGCTGTGCAGAAAGGCAGATGTGCCATGATTTCTGGAGCATAGTTAGTGGGGCAGGGGCTGCTGCTGTCCCTGTGGAAGCATGCTCCATGCTGATTCCTGTTCCTCGTGCTTCTGCCTTCTTCAGTGCATTACCAACAGTGCCCGGGAACGGAAGATCAACTCATCCCTACAGCTCCCAGACCGAGTGCTGAACTTCCTCAAGGATCATTTCTTGATGGATGGGCAGGTCCGCAGCCGCCTGCTGCTGCTGCAGCCCCAAGCCCGTTACCAGCGTGTGGCTGTGCACCGCGTGCCTGGCCTGCACAGCACATATGATGTCCTATTTCTGGGCACTGGTGAGTGCTTGCAGCCCCACAGGATTGAGTTAAGGAGGGCAATGCATGCATGTCTGGTGGATCTTGGACGGTGGGCTCTACCAGGGCCTGAGTCACATCCATGCCTCCAGGTGATGGCCGCCTCCACAAGGCAGTGACCCTGAGCTCCAGAGTACACATCATTGAGGAGCTGCAGGTCTTCCCTCAAGGACAGCCTGTGCAGAACCTGCTCTTGGACAGCCATGGGGTGAGTGGGCCAAACTTGACCACTTTGATTGGCAACAAGCCAGTTTTCCATCCCTTGCCAAAGCAAGATGGAAAGTTACAGAGCCCTGGCTTCTGACCATCAAACGAATGTGCAGCAGAATTTGTCAGGGGTGTCCTGGGATGACTAGTGAGCATGTAAGGCTACTAAGACTGAGTGTTTGGTACCTGTCCCTTCATCTCACTCTCCATGTTTGACTGGGTAGGGACTGCTGTATGCCTCCTCCCATTCCGGGGTGGTACAAGTTCCTGTAGCCAACTGCAGCCTGTACCCAACCTGTGGAGACTGCCTCCTGGCTCGAGACCCCTACTGTGCCTGGACCGGCTCTACCTGCATGCTCGTTAACCTCTACCAGCCTGATCTGACCTCCAGGTGAGAACTCCTAATGGCCCAGTGACGACTCCTCATCGCTGAGCACTACACCTTCTCTGGGGCCCTCAAAATCTATATGGACCGGATAGACAGGGTTTGCCAGAATAAGAAACATCTAGTAAAGCCTTAGAAGAAGATGTGGATTGCCTCATGAACATAGCTTATTGTAAGTAAGGCTGTTAGGTAAGCCTATTAAACCATTCTGAAGTAGTAGTTAGAGTAACAATTGGGTTAGAAAAGAATACAGATTTGCTATTTGGCATAGTGACATACACCTTTAATCCCAGCATACAGGAAGCAGAGGCAGGAAGATCTCTGTGACTAAGGCCAGCTAGGACTACAAAATGAGACCCTGTTTCTATTTTTTAAAAAGGGGGTGGGTGGGATGAGTCAGTTGTAGTGGGGGATGTCTGTAATCCAGTACCTGGTTTTATTGTTTGTTTTTGTTTTATTGAGAGCAGGTCTCATGTAGCCTAGGTGTGGCCTGGAACTCAGTATCTAGTGGTAGAGGATCAGAAGAAAACGGAGTGACCAGGACCTGATGGTGCATGTGTATAACCCTACTACTTAGAAGGTAGAGGCAGGAGGTTCAGAAATTCAAGGATATTCTCTGCAACATAATGAGTTTCAAGGCAGTATGAGACTTTATCTCACAAAAATGGATGGTGTTGGAGACATAGCTCAGCGGTTAGGAGCACTTACTGCTCTCATAGAAGACCCAAGTTCCATTTCCAGCATCCATATCAGGCAGTTTGCAACCAGCTGCTTATAATTCTGACTTCCTGCACATACCTGGTACATATAAATTCACCTAAGCACATGCAGATACTCATACATAAAAGTAATAATTAAATATATATTTTTTTATTAAATTTTTTTTAAGCCAGGCAGTGATGGTGTGCGCCTTTAATCCCAGCACTTGGGAGGCAAAGGCAGGCGGATTTCTGAGTTCAAGGCCAACCTGGTCTACAGAGTGAGTTCCAGGACAGCCAGGGCTATACAGAGAAACCCCGTCTGGAAAACCAAAAAAAAAAAAAAAAAAGGGAATGTTATCAAAGTGAAGCCCCTCAACCCTGTCAATGGGTTGGATTTTACATATGTCCTTGTATTTTCCTAAAATGGGTCAAATGAATGATCTCATGACACATGGGCTATCTCATTTGTAGTGTTCTTTTGTTTACAGCAAAAGGACACAAAATATTGCACACCTAAAGCACAGAAGTGGTACATTCCCTTAGCTGTGTTCTTGTCTCATAGGTGGTATAGCTGATATCTGTCTTTAAACTTTTTCAGGAACTTCTATATTTGGGGATGGCTTTGTGTGGCCTGAAGTCCCATTACTAGGGAGGTAGAGGAAGGAAGATCTGTAGTTCAAAGTCATCCTTGAGTACATGAAAAGTTTGAGGCTAGCCTAGGCTACATAAGACCCTGTTTGAGCTAGGTGCTATGGCAAATGCCTTTAGTCCCAGAGCTTGGGAGGCAGAGGCAGGTGGATCTCTTATGAGTTTTGAGGCCAGCCTGATCTACACATTGAGTTCTAGGACAGTGAAGGCTGTACAGAAAGAAACTGTCTCAGAAAACAAAACAAAACCCTGTATTAAACTTCCCTTCCCTCCCCCAACTCTTGCCCCAGCCCCCTCAAAACATAACAACAACCCTTTTAAGAAGCTGATTGACCCTGGAAGGTTATATATATAAGATTCTGCCTTGGTGGCTTGCTTTATAGCAGATTCTGGGCAGCTTCTGTATTTCATCTTTCTTTTCAAGTGAACACACATGTAATCCCAAAACTAGAGAGTCTAAAGTAGAAGAGCTGGCAGTTGGAGGGTAGCCTGGGCTACATTGCCTATCCTAGCTTTAAAAAATAAATAAATAGCCGGATGGTGGTGGCGCACGCCTTTAATCCCAGCACTGGGAGGCAGAGGCAGGCAGATTTCTGAGTTCAAGGCTAGCCTGGTCTACAGAGTGAGTTCCAGGACAGCCAGGGCTACACAGAGAAACCCTGTCTCGAAAAACCAAAATAAATAAATAAATAAATGGAAAGCTTCCTTCCTTCTTCTCTCTCTTTCTTTCCTTCTCCCTCCCTCCCTTCCTCCCTCCCTCCCTCCCTCTGTCTTTCTTTCTCTTTTTCTTTCTTTCGGCAGGATTTTGCTCTGTAGCTAGGACTTATGCACCTTATGACAGTCCTCCTGTCTCAGCCCTCAGCCTCTTGGGGTTTTTAAACACCTTTTTTTGGGGGGGGGGCTAGTATTTCAGACAGGATCTCATGTAGTCTAGACTGGCCTCCAATTCACTACGTTGTTGAAGATAACTTTGGATTTCTGTACCTCCTGTAACTACCTCCCAAGTGCTAGGCACATTCTGCTTTTATAGCAAAAGGAGGTTGTATGTGACTTTTATTTATAATAATGTGTGGATGAGGTTTGAGGAGACAGCTCAGACAGTGAAATTCTTGTCTCAAAAGTGTGAGAATCTGAGTTGGATTCTCAGAACACACATAAAAATGCCAGGCATGATGGTGGCAAGAGAGACAGGTGGACCCCTGCAGGTCCCTGCCCATCTGATCTATCCCAATTGTTTAACTCCAGGCCAGTGAGACTTTGTGTCTCAAAGGAGGTGGACGGTGTTCCAAAGGATGACACCAAGCTTGTTCCCCAACCTCCACATTAACAAGCACACATGTAATTATGGCTGGAGACACCCAGTCGGCCCATGGTGGTGGAGACTCTGCTCAGGCAAGTCTCCTGCACCTGCTTTGGACCTGGTGGTCGTTACACACCAGGTTCTCTGCCCAGGACCAACTCTGGAGGGAAAATGGAAAACTGGCCCGTGGGATTCTACCCAAGACTCTCTTATACCTAGGCCATGGATCCAGGACATTGAGGATGCCAATGCCAAGGAACTCTGCAATATTTCCTCAGGCAAGGCCCGGTCTTTTTTTACAGGTAAGATGCCCTGGAAAAGGTGAGCCATATTTGCTTGGAAGACAGTTCCAGGTATTTCTAGTTACAGATTTATTCCTCTAACCCTATAGAGAAGGGTCCAGATCGTGAGTCACTTAGTCCCAATAATCGCCCAAGTTACCATTGGTCTTAGAGTTTCTGTTGCTGGGAAGAGACACCCTGATCACCACAACTCTTACAGAGGGAAACGTTTAATTGAGGTTAGCTTATAATTCAGAGGTCAGTCTATTATTGTCACAGCAGGAAGCATGGCAGCATGCAGGCAGGCATGGTGCTGTAGAGAGTTCTAAATGTGGATCAGTGGACAGCAGGAAGAGAGACTGTCACTGAGCCTGGCTTGGGCATCTGAAACCTCAAAGCCCAGCCCCAGTGACACATTTCCTTCAACAAGGCCACATGTCCCAATAGTGTAATTGCCTTTGAGCCTATGGGGCCATTTTTCATTCAAACTAACACACTGTAGTAGCACCAGATTGCAGGAGGGTGGGGCTAAGCCTGGGGCTGCTCTTGGCAGTGGCCTCTTCTACCCCATGCCAATTCTGCCCACAGGTAAACCATGTAAACAAGTCCAGATCCAACCAAACACAGTGAACACTCTGGCCTGCCCACTCCTCTCAAACCTGGCTACTCGGCTCTGGCTGCACAATGGAGCCCCAGTCAATGCCTCTGCTTCCTGCCGCGTGTTACCCACCGGGGACCTGCTGCTGGTGGGCAGCCAGCAGGGGTTGGGGGTGTTCCAGTGTTGGTCTATAGAAGAAGGATTCCGGCAGCTGGTGGCCAGCTACTGCCCACAGGTGATGGAGGATGGGGTAGTGGGCCAAAAGGACCAGCATGATGGTACCCCAGTCATTATCAACACATCACGAGTGAGTGCGCCAGCTGGTGGCCGGGCCAGCTGGGGTGCAGACAAGTCTTACTGGAATGAATTCCTGGTGATGTGTACTCTGTTTGGGTTTGCTGTGGTGCTTCTGGTTCTGTTCTTTCTCTACCGACACCGGGATGGCATGAAGCTTTTCCTAAAGCAGGGTGAATGTGCCAGTGTGCACCCCAAGACTCGCCCTGTAGTGCTACCACCTGAGACCCGACCGCTCAATGGTGTCGGCCCTCCTAGCACCCAGCTTGACCACCGAGGCTACCAGGCCCTGTCGGATAGCTCCCCAGGCCCCCGAGTCTTCACTGAGTCAGAGAAGAGGCCACTGAGTATCCAGGACAGCTTTGTGGAGGTGTCTCCCGTGTGTCCCCGGCCCCGAGTTCGACTGGGCTCTGAGATCCGAGACTCTGTGGTATGAGAGCTGACTTTAGATGTGGCCACCCTGACCTCAGGGGCTGTGAATGTTCAGTGGAGGTCAGCTATCTCTGCTTCTCACAGAAGACGACCACAGTGCCCTGCCTGGGAAGCAGCTGGTATCACAGCCCCAACAGCCCAGCCACCTGGTTCCAGTGTCCGGCGGAAAAGGGGGCTGCCTCCAGGGGCCAGAGGGCCCTTGTCTGGGTGGCAGAACTCTGTTACTTAACTGAGCCCTTTGTTTAAAACTGCAACTGTGAAGCCAGAGAAAGAGGAAGGAGAGAGAGACAAGGACTACGACACAGCCACTCCAATTGAGCCTGCTGGGTTCTTGGGGACTTCTTCAAAGTGGCTTTGTGAGCTGGAGTTGGGAATCCCTCCCCCACTGGACTATTCTACCTTCCGCCTTACTCAGTGGCTAAGGCTGCCCTTTCTCGCTGCAGAATCAGGGCCCTGCTCCAGCTTCAGCCAACCGAGGACCTATCTGTGACCACTGACACCCTACCACCTCAGGGACCAGAGGGTTAGGCTGGCTCTGCAGCCCTCCTCACCAGACCCTGGGCTCAGTCCCAGTTCCCAGACTTCTCCAGCCTGTATCAGGCTGTGGCCTCAAAAGCAAGGGAGTGACCCCAGGGGGGTTTGTGACAGAAGACTGTTGCCTGCTGTCCTTTTCCCAGTCAGAGAACCGTGTCCCCACCCACCTGTCTTCTAATTCCAGCAGACTTCTGGATCCCCTGTTCCCTGTCCAAGTTCACCATGCCCTTGCCCATCACTTTAAGGGATACTGACACTGCCCATCACAAGGACTCTGCATTTACGTGGGTTTTATATTTTTTTTTTAATAAGATGCACTTTACTTTCTTTTTTTAAGTAAAATCCGACAAATTACAGTTAATTGTGGCCCAGATTTCACTTTGCATATGTGTAATATGAATGCATGTGTGTATACATGGAGACCAGAGGCTCTCCTTGCTTTATGTGCATATTGCCTTGTTAGACAGGGTCTCATTAAGCTTAAAGTTCACCATTAGGTAGAGTGGCTGGCTAGTGAGCCCAGGGATGCTCCTGTCTCTGCCTCTGCCTCCCCAGCATTGGGACTTAAGGACTGAGGTCCCCATCTTGTGAGGCAGGAACTTGACTCAGGGAAGTGTCTCCCTAGCCTGGCACTGCTTTTGGGTTTTATCTTTCTGGGGTTTCCCAGCCTTTCTCTAAAGTCTGACTGATGTTACCTGGTAGAGTGTGATGTCTTAGCAGGATGAATCCCTTTCCTCTGTACCCAGTTCAGGGTACAGGCCATGACTTTTTGTTACTCACACATGTGGAAATGAACTTGAGTGTCTCCAAAGTGACTGTGATAAGAGGCGCCTACATGTCTAGTCCTGCTGCTGCTGTTATACAGAGAAGTCAAACATTTCTAAACCTTTATTACCAATTAGTAAACACAGTGATGACAACAGAGGTGATAAGGGGGAGGGTCCTCCCCTGCCAGGGGGCCAGACTCTGCAGCGCCCTCTCCAGGCTGGGCCGGCACTGGCCCTGACACCGCAGGCATAACCTTGGCCACATCTCAGCAGTGGAAAGGTCTGGGACAGGAAGTTGGTACTCAGAAGCCATCACAGGACAATCTTAAAGGAGCTGCAGGAGGGAAGAGTGAGTTGGGTTTGGCTCTGGGGATCAAACCCAGGGCCTGACAGATATTAAACATGTACACTCTACCACTGTGCTATACCCCCAGCCCAAGCTGGGTTTTCTGATAGAAGGGAGTGGTACAGCCCTGACTAACCATACTCATTTCTCTCCTATGACTTTTCTTGTCTCCCTGAAACAAGTTCTGGGTGGCATTATACCTAGCTAGCCTTGCATATGCAACATGCCTGCCTTTGCCTTCTGTGTGCTGGCCAGTATAGACCTGCACCACCACAGCCAAAGATTCTTGTTTGAGGAGTTGGACATGTAGATCAGTACAGTGCTTGCATAATGGGTTTGAAACTGTGTTCAATTCTTGGTAGCACAAAAGTAGACATCCTAGCACTCAGGAGGTAGAGGAAGGGGAACCAGAAGCTCAAAAGTCCAGGCTGGGTGTGGTGGTGCACTCTTAATACCAGTTATGGGCAGGCAGAGGCTCTCAGCAACATGAAATCCTGTCTCA
>NW_022196904.1:70243289-70259011 GCF_008632895.1 Mastomys coucha
AAATAGAGGGGGCTGGGTCCCCTGTGCCCCCTCTGAAAGAACATGCTGAACCATCCCTCTAATTCCATCCCAGAGTAGGTAGGTACTCAGAATGCAGGAATGCCTGTCACACCTGGCAAAGTCTGGTGAGCGAGAGATGACGTGCTGGAACTCGGAGAGATTGATTGTCCCATCCCTGTCAATGTCCGACTCTTCCAGGATCTGTGGAAGGGAAGGCTTTGGGCTTCAGCTCCAACTCTTCCCACCCAACACCCCCAGCCTAGCTAGAAATCTCAGCTCACATTGTCGATGAGCTGCTTCATCTCAGAAGCACTGAGCCGAGTGTCCTCCCCCTCTCCCGTGAGGCAATTCACCAGCCGGCTCAGGTCTTCTCTGTCCAGGGTTCCATCATCATCAAAGTCTAGGCAGCAGACACAGGGAGGGACAAGGACATGCTCAAGAGGCAGTCCACAGGCACCCACCTGCCCTCATTTCCTGTGTGGGAAGGAGTGGGGTCCAGCAGTTCTCACAGTGCTTACCAAAGATGCGGAAGGCATAGTGTGACTTGATGTCTGGGGTTGCTGTGTCACTGAAGACGCTCAAGAGGTCCAGGAAGTCCTCAAAGCTCAGGCTGTCTCTGGTAGGTGACGTGGAGAACACCATGCAGATTCGCTCCTTGAAGGGGTTAGCCTACGTAATAGAGCCTTCCATGACCATCACAGGGCATGGCCTAGGGTACATATTCAGCCGGCTCAGCGGAGGTGGGGTTGGCCTCAAACTCCTGATCCTCCTGCCTCTACCTTCCAGGTGCTGGATTACAGGTGTGCACCACCATGCCTGATTCCCTTCTGGAAACGTGAGGAAGCTCATTACAGTAGCGGCACTATGGAGTTCAGGCTCAGAGGACACTGGAGGGACCACTAAGGCAGCCAGGGAAGGGGCAGGGGTGCTCCCTGGGAGCCTAACTCACATCACAAGTACAGTCATAGCAGGAAGAGGGAGGCCTGCTAAGCAAAGCAACAAGAGGAGCCGATTATTATAATTGGGCATGTGCACATGTGAGCACCTGACACTCACTACACACATGTGGAAATCAGGAGTAACTTTTCTTTCTTTCTTTCTTTTTTTTTTTTTTTTTTTTTTTTTGAGACAGGGTTTCTCTGTATAGCTCTGGCTGTCCTGGAACTCTATGTAGACCAGGCTGGCCTTGAACTCAGAAATCCATCTGCCTCTGCCTCACAAATGCTGGGATTAAAGACGTGCGCCACCACTGCCCGCAAGAGTAACTTTTCATAGACAGTTCTCCTACCATGGGTCCCAGGGATCAAACTTAGGTCCTCAGGATTACAAGACAAGTGTCTTGCTTTTGGAATTTCAAGACAAGGTTTCTCTATAAAGGACTATAGAGTCTGGCTCTACAGACCAGGCTGGCTCAAACTCAGAGATCCACCTGCTTCTGCCTCCCAAGTGCTAGAATTAAAGGCAAAAGGCATGCACAAATACCCTCTGGCACAAGGCAAGGCTTCCCTGGCTGACTTAGTGGTCCCTCCAGTGCCTTCCGTGTCCTGGCCTCAGGTTCTCCGAGCCTGAACTCCATGGTGCTGCTACTGTAATGAGCTTCCTCACGTTTCCAGAAGGGGCACACCTGTAATCTACTTGGCTGGACCAAGATGGGCACTTTTAAAAATGCTTAACTAAGTGATTATTTTATTACACAGGCTCTTTGCATAGAAATTGCAGGCAAATGTTATGATGCATGCTTTTAATTCTAGCACTGAGGAGGCAAAGGCAGGTGTATCTAAGAGTTCAAGGAGAGCCTAGTTTACATAGCAAGTTCCAGCCAGGACAGCCAGGACTCCATAATGAGACCCTGTCTCAAAATAACAATTATAAACTCCACAATGGTGGCACATACCTTTACTCTCAGGCAGATCTTTGAGTTTGAGGCAGCCTGGTCTACAAAGCAAGTTACAGGACAGGTAGGGATACATAGAGAAATCCTATCTTGGAAACAACAACAATAACAACAACAACAATTATTATTGTTGTTATTATTATTATTATTCATAACAAGCTGGGCATGGTGATGCACACATATAAATCATGGTGCTCACGAGCCAGGGAAGGGAGGATTGAAGCAAGTTCAAGGTCAGTCAAGGCTGTGTAGTAAAAGCCCGTATCAGAAAAAAAAAGTGGTAGGTTAGCTCAGCCAGTATAAGTGCTTGCCATATAAACAAAAAGGCCTGCATTCAATCCTCAGAACTACTGTTTTAAAAAGGGAAGCGTGGGCTGAAGAGATGGCTCAGTGATTACAAGCCCACACTGCTCTTGCAGAGGACCTTCTTGGTTCCTGGCACCTGTGAGGAACAGCTCACAACCGCGTATAACCCCAGCACCAGGGGATCCATGCCTTCTGTACTCCACAGGCACCAGCACTTACATCTGTACCCATCCAACACAATCACATGTTATCATTCTCAAAATAAAACCCCAGGGGCTGGTAGCATGTGCTTACCATCAATGGGAAGGGTTAGGGAATGTAAGCAGAGAGGGTGGAGAAAGTGAGTAGAGGACTGAACCTTGAGCTCTGGAAGGCTGAGGATCTGCTCAAATGACACTCGGGTGTGCAGTGACTCCTCCACGGTCCGATGCTCTGGGGGAAGCAACTCGCAAAAGCGTCTGTGGGCTCTGGCAGAGAAAGGGGAACTTATTGGTGGCCTCAAGCAGTTAGTTTCCCTGTATCTACTACATCCCCACTCTGCGGTTGGAATGCCCTATAAACCAGCTGTGAAACTAAGTCGCACATCCAGGATTTCCAGTCATTGGGCAACCTTCAGCCAAGGAGAGGTAAGTCACTAAACAGTAGAGGCTTGGGGTCCCTTCTTGGGGTAGGTATTTACAGGGAAGAACTTAACCTGTGTCTGCAGACATAGACTGTATCTGAAGGGTCTCTGGCTAACTCCAGCTTGGCGAGCATGGCTCTGTCAGGCCTTGCTCCCTCTGCAAGGCCCAGATACAAACCTATATTCCTAAAGCTAGCCCCCAAGGTCTAGTCCCTTATTCGGCCACTTCCTCCTCCCGAGGCTGACTACCAAGGTCCAGCCATCAAAGTATTCAAGTCCAGCAATCAAAAGCCCCCTTTGGCTCATGCAATTAAAATTAAACACCTCATCCTAACACAGGGTCTCCCCTTTACCTTTATAAACTGCCGTCTTCCTATGAGCCATATCTGTCTCCTCTCTATCCAGAGGCAGACCGGTGTCCCATTGTAGGACAAGTACCCCTTCCTCCTCTCCCTTGTTCCCTTCCCCTTCTTCCTGTCTTTGTCCCTCATCCCTGCTCTGTCCCTCTAAGGCAGACACATCTCCTTCGTGCTGAGAACTTGGTCTTGAGGGTCCTGAGCCCCTACTTTCCCTTTCAGTATCAGGCATTCTTTGTAACAGTTCTGGCAGGAAAAAAAAAGATACTCTAGAGACATCTGTGCCCTTCCCTTTGGCTGTCGGACTACAGAAACAATGTCCCTGAGAAACTGGAATTCCCCAGTAAGCTCCTGTTGTGAGAAAGATAAAGCCTGCCATCTGCTAAGGAGGAAATGTCTACCAGGAAGAGATTTCACATAGTTCTGGTCACTGGTCAGATCACCTTTCATGAGACTAGAGCTGAGACAAGGATGATGAGACTACATGTTGACCAGGCTGCTGCCTCCTTACACAGACTGCTTGCCCTGCATTTAAATATAAACCCCACGTCAGCTGGACATGAAGACTGACGGAGAGATTGAGGGGAAGGGTGGTCACTGGACCTCTCTGTTTCTTTTTCCCACTGTGGCCACATTGGATACATTTCATGTCTCTACTTTTCAATATTGTCACTAGTTAGTTAGGACTGCCTGTGTGGACCAAGTACCTGGACTCTAACATTACAGTAACAAAAACACATGTCACCTTCTCTCCAGGAACTCCTCCCAGCCACCACCTCTTTCCCAGTGGAATTTCATTGCCATGGGGCAACTAGGAACCTCCTAACTCAAGCGCCCTGGCCAACAAATCACTTATAGTGTACTTTATAGTCAAGAACACTCTGAGCCCGGTTCCTTGATCTGTAACCTCCTCCTCAAGACTTAAGTAATGTGGGAATCACTCTGCAGATCCTGGGCAGGGCAAGGGCTCAGTAAACGTTAACGGTTACTGAATTAAACAGGTAAAGTTGGGATTAGAGCGAGTCATGCTCAAGACATCTTGTTTTTGCCAGAGGGCAAAGTCCGCACAGAGCCGCAGCAGTTCCTTTGAGAAGAGAGCAGGAAGCTCAGCAGTGAGGAGGTTGAGGAGGCTAGCACAGCTCCCACAGTTTAACTTTTCCAGGATACACAGAAGTGTTTTCGTAGTGCAAAGGTGAGGCACGGGCGCGGGTGGGACTTGCACTCTGGGCCTCTGATTCCAGATCCAGTGATCCTGACATCCCTGAAGCACAGCCCCACCCTCGGAGGTGAGGCGTCCAGTCCGTACCCCGCTAGAAAAGCACCCCCAAAGCCCTCCCCCGGCAATCCCGAGTTGGAGGACGGGGGTCAGGGCAGCACTCACAGGAGGATCTCCTGCTTGGTCAGGAACGTCAGGTCCTGAAAGGCAAATCCAGACAAGGGTCTGCAAGCCGCCCGAAAGCCACGGCCACCCCGCCACCTGTTCCCGAACCCCACTCCCCTGCGCGGGCCCGCACGCGAGCTCCGCGAGAACTAGCGCCCCGCGCACCTGGTACTCGGCCAGCAGCTCCTTAGACAGGCGACTGCCCGAACCTCCCATCGCCGCGGTGCGCGCACAACTCGGCCAACTCTCCCCGGGACGCCGGCAACTTTCTCACTTCCGTCCTCGGGGCCGCGTCCCCGCCCAGTCCCCACAGCAACCGCTGCCTGGCCTCCGCCCCCGAGCCCGCCCCTGCCTACAGTGCCCCGCCACCCTTAGCGCCACTCAGCGGGCCAGCTCTCGGCTCCCCGCGGGCCCAGGAGAGCTGGAGGGAGGGCCCGGGGAGGAGCCGGACGCGCCGGGGCGGAGCCCAGGCCTCATGGCCCCGCCTTCTAGTGGGTGGGGCGGGACGAGCCATGCGCACGTGATGCAGACTGCGCCTGCGTCGCGGGCCCCACGCCTTTACTGAGTTCCGGGACAGGTTTGTGCCCAGCTCTCTTTGAGATGCATCCGCCTCACCTAGAACCAGTGCAGAAAGACCCCAGCTCTGGGTGGAGGTGGGTAGCCTCTATACTCGCTCCCGGGCTGGAGGAGATCCGGTGCCCCTCTCCCGATAAAGGGCAGTCCTAGACTGTCTCACAGGACAAGAGCTGCGGCCTCTGCCACCGTGCCAATTCTTCCAAGAAGAAGCTTAGCTTGCTCTCGAAGTGGCTCTTGAAGGTGTTTACTGGATTGTGCAGTTATCACCCATCGCCCATTCTTGGAACAGTTGACAAGGTAGGCTTCCATTTTACAAACATCGGCTCAATTTCAGTGATATGTCCAGACTCGGGCATTTAGAGGTCAGCTCTGTCCGCAAATTCCCACTGCTGTTTTATCGTCACAGCTGACGTGAAGTCCCACAAATTGCGAGCTTCCAGCTGGGGGGACCAAGGTTGGCCTATTTGCCCTTCTCTCTTCTCAAATAATTATCAGATGCAAGTATGAATGGATATATTTATACTGTGTGAAAAAGTGAAGATTCCAGGCTTCTGGAGGAGGAAAGGTGGATTGTGGGATCTTGGTGGTCAACTTGACTGGAGTCAAATAGAAGGGAAACTGCTGGACACTCCTGTTAGGGGTTTTCTTGGCCAGCTTATTAAAAGTGTGAAGACCCACTGCGCAGTGTGCTCAGGTGGCAACCCCTACAAAAGGGAAATGGAAGATGGAAACTCGGCGTTTGGCCTGTTTGCCTTGGTTTCCTGATAAGTCTCTGTCCTGTTTCTGCCACTAAGGAGTTCCCTTGATGACATTAGAATCATTGTCTTCCAGCTGCCAACTCAGACGGAAGGCCAGCAGCTCTCTAAGAACCCTCCAGGCCTTCAGCACGGGATTGGGACTGCTGAGACGCATCCTGTGAGCAGCTGATGCTATTGGTCAGCCCAGACTATATTGAGTAAACCAATCTAATAAATCCCCTTAGTAAATATTCATCAATTGTGTTCCTCTAGATCAATGGTTCTCAACCTTCCTAATGCTGCACCCCTTTAATGCAGGGACGTTGTGGTGACCCCCCAACCATAAAATTATTTCATTACTACTTCATAACTGTAATTTTGCTACTGTTATGAATCATTATGTAAATATCTGTGTTTTTCAATGACCTTAGGTGAGCCCTGTGAAAGAGACATGGCTCACAGGTTGAGAAACACTACTAGAGTAAGTTAATACAGAGTCATTCCCTCTTGCTCCCCCAAACCATAATATATAAGCAAAAGACAAGTGAGGTTATTAAAAAATTCCCCAAATACCATTGAGTTCATTTTGAGTTATCTATCTACTGCATGGAGCCTGCCCTTGACTGTGCTTGGTGTACCCAATGAAACTCCCGTGTACAGATTTATTCTTTTCTTTCTTTCTTTCTTTCTTTCTTTCTTTTTTTTTTGGTTTTTCGAGACAGGATTTCTCTGTATAGCCCTGGCTGTCCTGGACCTCACTCAGAAATCTGCCTGCCTCTGCTTCCCAAGTGCTGTAAAGGCATGTGCCACCACCTCCTGGCCAGATTTATTCTTGATCCTTCTAACTCACTCTGATTCTGAGCTTTATTGGGCCTGAGCATGTATACTGTAGTTTAAAGTTATTAAAGAAGTTGGACCTAGTGGCACAGATCTGTAAGCCCAGCTTCTTAGAAGACTTGGATCACAAGATCACAAATTCAAGGACAGCCTGAGCAGTATTGTGAAAGCCTAGCTCTAGACTTAAAAGAAATAATAACAATAATAATAATAATAATAAGTGGGGGTAGTAATATGTCTTAGGGTTTTTATTGCTGTGATAGACACCATGACCAAAAGCAACTTGTGTAGGGAAGGGTTTCATTTTACAACTCTCAGGTTAACTCTATCACTGAGTAAAGTCCAGATGTCAACCTGGAAGCAGGAACTTAAGTGGCCATGAAGAAACACTGCCTACTGGCTTGTTCCTCATGGCTTGCTCCAACTGCTTTCTTATTCCACTCAGGAACATTTACCCAGGGGTAGTATCACCCCCAGTGTGCTGGACCCTCCCATGTCAGTCGTCAATCAAGAAATGCCTACAGACTTGCCTACAGGCCAGTCTGATGGAGGCAACCCCTCAGTTGAGATTTCCTCTCCCCAGATATGTCTCGGTCTGTGTCAGGTTGACAGAAAACAAACAACCATCAACCAGCACAGCCTGTAACTCAGTCTAATACCTTAAAACCCTGGGACCCGAAAATAAGTAAGTCAGACAAGAACAGAAAGAAGAAAAAACGTTGTGTCTCAGTAAAGATGGGGGAGAAGGAAAACAGACAAGGGAATAAACAGCAGTGACCGTCTTCTGTTTATGACAAATCTACGAGGTGGGGGTGTCTCTGGTTAAGAATCTGGGGGTAGGCAGACAGTCTGAGACAGAAAAGGTTGGGATGGGGGTTGATTGGAAGCCTTCCTCTTTTGACCTGCAGTTGGCCATTGCCAGGAGTAAGAAATGAGTCTGAGTGTCAGGTGATCAGTATCTTTCCTGGCCAGCCATTACTGGGGAGTGAGGGGGTGTGCATAAGGCACAGAAGGAAAGAATCTAGAAAAACAAGTTACCTTAGTTCTAGAAACGCAATGACTCTAGTTTTGGGATTTGTTACTACATAGCCAAAGTGAAGGTGGTTTACAAAAACAGCAGGGACGTGGCTAATGGGCTCAAATCCCAATCCTGGCCCTCCGTGACCCCACTTCCTCCTCTCTGCTTCTCTTGGCTCTCCACGTTCCAGCCTCTTTCATTCCCAGCTCCGTTTTCCTCCTACAGCAGGCGTCCTTGTGCAAGCTCCCTAGGATCTACACTCAGAGGATCCAGTGCTCTCCCACACACAGGGTCTCATGTTTGCAGTTTTAGTTGACTCTGGTTATAATTGGGTTAAAATCTTTCTCCTCCATTCTGCAAACCTCATGAGGAGCTCTGAGACCTATGATCTCCCGGACCTGAGCAATGACACTTGCTCAGTGTTACTGAGTAACAGTTTTCCCTGAATACGTAGTAAGGTAACCATCTGCATATGACTTATCACTACTTCCACGTGTGATTTTCACTGCGTATAGAAACTAAGTGATGGGCAGACCATGGTGATGCCCAAAGCAGTCACTTTTTCTAAGGGACAGGTCTTTTTTGGTTTGTTGTTGTTAAGATAGGTTCATGCAGTTCATACTGGCCTGGAACTGGCTATGTAGCTATTTTTATTTCTAATTTTTTTGTAATTTTTCATTTTGTGTTTCTGTGAATTGAGTGTATGTACGCATGTGTCTGCGGGTGCCATGGAGGCCTAAGGATGCTGGAACTCTTGAAGCTTAGATTGCAGACAGTTGTGAGCCACTTGATCTAGAATTGGAACCCCAGTCCTTGTGATTGAGCAGCAAGCACTCTGAACTGCAGAGTCGTGGCTCCAGCCCTTAGCCTTGACTTTTTTATTCTCCTGCCTCTACTCCTCAAACCCTGGGATTGTAAGTGTGCACTGTCATGTTCCACTTCTGATGAGCTCTTTTTTTTTTTTTTAAGATTTATTTTATTTATTTTATGTGTACACTGTAGCTGTACAGATGGCCATGAGCCATCTTGTGTGAGGCTGCTGGGAACTCAACTCAGGACCTCTGCCAGCCCCTCTCACTCCAGCGTAATTCACTATAGTTGTCTTCAGACACACCAGAAGAGGGCATCAGATCTCATTACGGGTGGTTGTGAGCCACCATGTGGTTGCTGGGATCCGAACTCAGGACCTTCAGAAGAGCAGTCAGTGCTCTTACCCGCTGAGCCATCTCGCCAACCCTGATGAGCTCTTTTTAAATTTAATTTTTATGTGATTATGGTATTTTACCTGCATGTATGTCTGTGTATCGCATTGTGTGTGGTGCCCTTAGAGGCCAGAAGAGGGTGTCAGATCCCCATGTGGGTGCTAGGAATTGAACCTCTGGAAGAGCAGCAAGTGCTTTTGGCCATTGAGCCATCTCTCCAGCTCTCCTCAGAGTATTTTAATTTGCATTTCCCTAATGGCCAAAATATTGAACACTTTAAAAAAATTATTAGCCATTTGTTTTTTATTATGGAAAAATTGACCTGTATACTTATTAAAACTTGGTTGTCAGGCTTAAGACATCTCTCAAGGCCCTCAAAATATGTTTTTAATTCAATAAAACACCCTCATTTGCAGATGCTTCAATTAAGAACAATGTCTATGCTGTCTAAATTATATAGATAGGTCACATTATCTATCACTTTTTAAATTTCATTTGACATTTCAGAATTTTTAAATACAGTCCAAATGAAGGGGTCTGGTTCATTTCAGCTCCTTTGCTCCCAAGCCAAGGGGGAGGGGCTGCTCAGCTTCCCGGCCTTCTCCTTCTCTGTGACATTCAAGGTAGAAAGGTACCTACTACCTCGAACCTTGAATGCACATTATCCCTGTTCTCCATCTGAAGGATTTGGAATCCTTTTGCCTGGCTGTGAGCCGCAAATCTTTGACCTGCACAATTTTCTGAGGCCTGGGGACAGATTCCGACCATTTTTGTAATCAGGATAAGAAGATCATTCAAAATTAATCTTTGGAAATGAGCTGGTCTCGTTTTTTATGTGCTTTCATCTTTGTTTCAGGTAGCCTTCATGGCTGTTCCACATCATTCACAGGAGACTTCCTATCTGCTGCCTCCAGATCCTAAGGACTGGGAGAAACAAGGCATCCCAGACTTTGTCTACGGCCAGAAGGATCTCTTCAGAAAGGAAATTCAATGGTCAAGGAACTCATCCAGTGCGGTGGACACACTACCACTATCCCGCTTTGACTCTGCCCTCCACTCTGCGTGGAGGCAGCGGCTGGAACTGGGCCTGTTTCGATACCGCCTAGAAGATCTGCAGACCCAAATCCTCCCTGGTTCCGTGGGGTTTGTAGCTCAGCTGAATATAGAGCGAGGGATACAGAGGAGGCGCCCCCAGAATATCAGAAGCGTGAGGCAGGAGTTTGACCCGGAACAGTTTAACTTCAATAAAATCCGACCTGGAGAAGTCCTTTTCCGTATGCAAAGGGAACCTAATGGCCCAGCCGCTCCAGAGCAAGAGGACGTCCATGTACTGATCAATGTCAGCCCCCTAGAGTGGGGCCACGTGCTACTAGTGCCTGCACCTGCTCATGGGCTTCCCCAACGGCTACTGCCTGGAGTGCTACGGGTGGGGCTAGAAGCTGTACTACTGAGCTTGCACCCAGGCTTCCGGGTCGGCTTCAACAGCCTGGGAGGTCTGGCCTCTGTAAACCATCTTCACCTGCACGGCTACTACCTGGCCCACCCGCTGCCTGTGGAGGGAGCACCAAGCACACCCCTAGACCCAAAAGGCCGCATCCATCTGCTGCAGGCCCTCCCAGCTCCTGGCTTTCTCTTCTACACGAGTGGGCCAGGGCCTGATTTGGAAGCGTTAATTAGCAGGGTATGCCGGGCTACTGACTACCTGAGTGACCGTGAGATTGCACATAACTTATTTGTGACCCGGGGAGCTCCACCCGGGCAAACATCATCTACCTCAGACCTCAGTGGGATCCGAGTCATTCTGTGGGCCCGGAAGTCCAGCTTTGGAATAAAGGAAAGTGGGGCGTTTAATGTTGCCCTCTGTGAGCTGGCCGGCCATCTCCCTGTCAAAACATCCCAGGACTTCAGCAGCTTGACAGAGGCAGCTGCAGTGGCCCTCATTCAGGACTGTCTGCTGCCCCAAACTCAGGCAGATGAGGTACAGGCAGCGCTGGTGGCCCTGATGGCCCAGGACGAGCTGTGATCCTTCAGAAGCATTTTCTTTGCTGACTGATTGGAGGCCCCTTCCCAAAGGCCATAGTTTACTGCATTTGTTTCCATGTCATAACTGCCTTCCCACCTCCCCACTTAAGGACTATAGAGAAAGCACTGAGTGGAAGTGTTCTCATGAATGCTTCTGCTGCCTTAGACAAGCCCCAGGGTAACAGATCTACCACGAAGGGCCAGATCCTACCATTTCAGAGGGAAGAGTGCTTGCTGCCAAGTCTGTTGACCAGAGTTCAACCTCCAGAACCCATAGGGTAAAGGTTGTCTTCTGACTTTCACATGTGCACCATGATACATTCACACACACACACACACACACACACACACACACACACAAGAAAATCTATCTCAAAACAAAAATTTTTAAAAAGTAAATGTAAAAAGAAATTTCTTTGTTTCTTTTTCTTTTGTTTTTCCAGACAGGATATTTCTCTATGCAGACCTGCCTGTTCTGGAACTCTGTAGGTCAGATCTGCCTGCCTCTGCCTCCTGAGTGCTGGGATTACAGACATGTACCATCACCACCCTGCTAAGAAAAAAAAATTTTAAATGGAGAGTGTGAGAGTTTCACAGTCCTGGTTTGTCAGTGTTCTGAGACTTGTAGGTCGATCTAAGAGAGAGGTCACTCCAGGATAAAATATAGCCTTGCAGGGAGATCCAGCCTCTGTGGACTCAAAGTCCAACAACCACTCAAAAGCATATAGTGATTGTTACACAAAAGTTGGGGCTTTTGGGGGGTAAAACAAAATCCTCATACCGAATCTAGTCTATGTGTTTCCTGAGGGAGGACAGCACAGCCCAGAGCTTCAGTCCTTACTGTGTACTGTTTGCAGCACCCAGCGATGCACACTCCAAGTGTGCCACGACTGTCAGTGACCAGAGCTTTGCAGTCTTTGCAAAGGCTGTACAGCTCCTTCCCAAGAACAGTTCTTTCTATAGAGAGTAGAGAACAATCACCCTTTTCTTCAATGATCTCTTCAAGGTCAAAGTCCTTCTAGAAAATCACCATTCTGATGTCTACCCTAGATTCTAGGGCTTCTACTAGATTTCTTGCTACACCAGTTGCTATCTGGCCTTCGCCTTTGGTGTGAACCATCAGCCTCTGCTTTGGTTATGGATGCATCCAGCTGCCTTGTCTTACCTTTGCTCTTGTCCCTTTGTGTGTCACTAACTCTTATAGGATCTCACTGTGTAGCCCTGGCTGTCCTGGAACTCATCCTGTACACCAAGCCCATCTTGGACTCAGAGATTCTGCCTGCTTCTGCCTCCTGAATGTGAGCCACTACGCTCTGTAACCCAAGCCATCCTCAAACTCGTCAAATCAAAGAACCCTGTCTTAGTTTCCTAAATCTCTGGGATTCCAGCTTTGCCAGCTGGTTCACTGGCTGACTTTGCCCCTCCCCCATTGTATTTGACACTGCTTCATCTAGGTGCTCAACTTCTCTTTAAAAAAAAAAAAAAATCTATCCTTTCTTCTAGCCCCCAATAAAAGAGTTGACTAGTGAGTTCCAAGCTAGTCAGGTCTACATACCAAGACTATCTCAAAAATTGTTTTAAAAATGCTGGTCATAAACCTGGAGGTGGTGGTACACGCCTTTAATCCCAGCACTTGGGAGACAGAGGCAGGTGGATTTCTGAGTTCAAGGTCACCCTGGTCTACAGAGTGAGTTCCAGGACAGCCAGAGCTACACAGAGAAACCCTGTTTCGAAAAACAACAACAACAAAAAACAGTTGACGGCCCCCAAGGATCTTTATTCCACCTCTCCCCCCCCACCCAGGGATCTTTCTACAACTAAATCTCTGTACCCTCTACCTGTAGTTGAGTCAATCCTGGGAGTTTTTAAGTCTCATTGGCTGGGCAGTGGTGGTGCATGCCTTTAATCCCAGCACTTGGGAGGCAGAGGCAGGCAGATTTCTGAGTTCGAGGCCAGCCTGGTCTACAGAATGAGTTCCAGGACAGCCAGGGCTGCACAGAGAAACCCTGTCTCAAAAAAAAAAAAACAAAACAAACAAAAGTCTCATTGTTGATTACACACATCCTAGCATTTGGGAGGCTGGGAGGGAAGACTGCTACAAATTCAAGGCCAGCTTAAGTCATAAGACTTATCCCTTTTAAAAAAGACAAAAAAAAAAAAAGATGGAGAGATGGCTCATCAGTTAAGAGTGATGTCTGAGCCAGGCTCAGGAAGGAGATGTCTGTGACTTTGAGGCTATCCAGAGCTACTTGATGAGACTCTGTCTACAAACCAAACCGAAACCAAACCAGGCTAGGTGGCATAATGTCTTTAATCCATCACTCGGGAGGCATAGGCAGTCTGAACTCTATGAAAGTTTGAAGCCAGCCTGGTTTATCCCAGGCCACCCAGAGCTACACAGAGAAACCCTCTTCTCAACACAAAAACACCCACAAATATTAGGGCCCACCTCTTTGAGATTCCAACATAAACTGAAGACCCAAAGCTCTCCAAGAATTCTTCATACTTCCAGGGCCAGATAGAGACATCCAGCCCTGTAGACTGAACAGCTACTGGATTCTTGGCCTTTCCAGTGTGAGACAGCCTCTACAGCTGTGTTCCTTTACAGAGCTCTGACTAATATACTTGCACAAGACTTGAACAAGATCAAGCCAAGCCAACTGACATTCCATCAGAGACAGGGAAAGTCTCTGAAGTCAACGGTTACTATTTATGAGGTCTACTTGGTTTTTTGTGTAGTCGATTGGTTGGTTTGTGTGAGACAGGATTTGTCTATCCCTGGCGGTCCTGGAACTTACTTTGTAAACCAGGCTAGCCTCAAACTCATGGAGATCTGCCTGCCTCTCCCTCTGAGTGCCATAACACTCAGCTTTTTTTTTTTTTCCTAGTTCACTCCTAGAACTCACTGCAGAACTGAGGATGACCTTGAACTTCTGAATCTCCTTCCACCTCCCATGTGCTGGGATCACAGGAGTACATCACTATGCCTGTCTTATGGCGTTCTGGAGGTCAGACCCAGGGCTTTGTGCACCTTTGGTCATCACACTGTCCAACTCATCTACATCCCAGCCCCGCGTCTTTGTAAAAACTGTATCTTATTTACTAACTTATCATGTGTATGTGTCTAGATCAGAGGATAGCTTTGGGGAAGTCATTTCTCTCCTTCCACCTTGTGATGGCTGGCGAGGAGTGGCTAACTCAGGTCAAAGGCTTGACTGTCTTTACCTGCTGAGCTATCTTAGAGCCCCACCCTTATTTTTTATGCAAATGTATTTATATGAATTGTATAGTTACTACAAGATTACATTATTTTTCAGAGTCAGTAACAGTGATCTTGAGACTGACAGTAAAGAGCTTGACCAGGGTACATCAAGTCCTAAATACATACTTTTCCTTTTTAAATAACCATAACTTGTTATAGGTATAAATTTTAAATGATTTTGTACACTGAGCATATGTATCTTTCAGAATTCCATCTAAATAATGAGCCTATGCTCCTGAAAAATGTCATATGCAACAGCATCTTAAATTTAAAGGAAGGGCTGGAAAGATGGCTCAGCAGTTAAGAGCACTGACTGCTCTTCCCAAGGTCCTGAGTTCAAATCCCAGCAACCATATGGTGACTCATAACTATCTGTAATGAGATCCAACGCCCTCTTCTGGTATGTCTGAAGACAGCTACAGTACACTTACTTATAATAATAAATAAATCTTTAAAAAAAAAAAAAAAGCCAGACAATGGTGGCACACACCTTTAATCCCAGCACTTGGGAGGCAGAGGCAGGCATATTACTGAGTTCGAGGCCAGCCTGGTCTACAGAGTGAGTTCCAGGACAGCCAGGGCTACACAGAGAAACCCTGTCTCAGAAAGAAAAAAGAAAAACTTAGATGTCAGGGGCAATGTAACCTTAGGGTCATTTTTCCTGCACATGTAATACATGCTTGTTTACTTACTTGAAACCCCTTTAAGGAGTAACAAGACGGAAGATTTCTTGACTATAATAAAAATATTCTTGAATGTACAAAAAGAAAATCACATAGACTCCTCAAGCCCCACTTTAAGGCTCAGGAAATGTGGAGATGTAGTAAACTAGACTCAATCCAGAGAACACAGATTGACAATAGATCTTTTGCATGAGGTTTATTGATCTACATGTGTGGGGTTGCCCACCCTCACAGGGGGAGGTCAACCTCAAACACAGAAAGCACACATCTTTTATACTTTACAGAGGGCAGAGTCCTACAACAAGGCTAGCTGGCTTACTCTGGTTGGTGGAACACAGGACAAAGGATCTCATCAGGCATTGGTTGGCTTGCTCTGGGGGCTGTTCTTGGCTTAGTCAGCCAACTTCCCTATCCAGCTCTGCACCTGGCCTTGAAAATCCCTGGGAAGGGACTGAGTAACTAGGTGGAAGGGGGATTGTTGGCAGCAAGGTCAGGGTGACAGTTTGTGTCTTTTTTGAAATTCACCACAGGGAGGGGTTGGGGGGGGTTCTTTTGAGAATTGCTAATCTTGTTTTCGTGGACCTTAACGTCATTGCGACTACCAGTTAAATTTCTGTTTTGGCCTTACTTAGCTTAGTCAGAATGGCATGGTCATTCTGTCTCAACATTCTGACCACCAGAACTTTGTTTTTACAACATCCTTGGGTGTCCCTGGAACACAAGTTCTCAGTGTCTGAAGCTGCTGCTTGCTACTGTAAAACTTTGTTTCCATTTTGCTTGCTGCTTACAGGAACTGGAATATGGCTGTCTTAGTCAGGGTTTCATC
>NW_022196904.1:70259162-70259524 GCF_008632895.1 Mastomys coucha
TTCTCTGTGTAGCCCTGGCTGTCCTGGAACTCACTCTGTAGACCAGGCTAGCCTCAAATTCAGAAATCGCCTGCCTCTGCCTCCCAAGTGCTGGGACTAAAGGTGTGCGCCACCACCGCCTGGCTGTTAGTCAGGGTTTCTATTCCTGCACAAACATCATTACCAAGAAGCAATGTCTCTCTTATTTTACTTTATTTCTACATCTCCAGAACTCTGTTTTTTCACTTTATTACTTCAGAGACATAAAGAAGGCAGGACTAGAGGATGAGGAGTTCTGTAAAATGCAGTCTTGTGCCAGGCAGTGGTGATACATGCCTTTAATTCCGTAATGAGATCTGAGGCCTTCTTTTTTTTTTTTTTTT
>NW_022196904.1:70259534-70306923 GCF_008632895.1 Mastomys coucha
GGGTTTCTCTATGTAGCTCTGGCTGTCCTGGAACTCACTCTGTAGACCAGGCTGGCCTCGCTGAGGCCTTCTTCTGGTGTGTCTGAAGACAGTTACAGGAATGGGCAGGGCCAACTGACCAGAGCGAGAGTGGTTGACCGGAGTGAGCAGAGGTCCTAAATTCAATTCCCAACAACCAGATGAAGGCTTATAACCATCTGTACAGCTACAGTGTACTCATATACATAAAATAAAATAAATAAATCTTTGTTTTTTCCAAGACAGGGTTTCTTTGTATACATGCACCTGGCTGTCCTGGAACTCACTCTGTAAGCCAGGCTGGCCTCTAACACAAAAATCTGCCTGCTTCTGCCTCCCAAGTGCTAGGATTAAATGCACCAATAAATCTTTTTAAAAAAAGAAAAGAAAAAGACAATTAGACAAAATTGTAGCATGACCACAGCCAGTTCTGAGTCTGAGGCAGGTTTATTTTTTCCCAATCTGCTTTTATACCATTTTAATCACATGCAAGTAATAAGATCAGTTCTAGGTTAAGGAACAGCAGGACAATAAACACAAATAGTCAAGGAACAAGCAAGGCAATAAACAAAGTCCTGTGATGACTGTTTCTAAGGGCTTATCAGGATGACTAAGACATCTGAGCCTACTTTCCTGTCCTAGACAAAGTCACATTCTTACCTGAATTCTTTGTTCTAGCCTAAAAATTAGATTCCTGCCTGACCTTACTTTCTTGTCATGGCCTAATGTCACATTCCTGCCTGAAACCCATTTCCTTGTCCTTGGCCGAAGTCAGATTCCTGTCAAGTGGCCCCCAAAGTTCTCCACAGATGTGCACTCAGGCATATACAGAGATACATAAAATAAAAAATTTAAAGAATAGAACAGGTTAGAGAGATGTCTCACTGGTTAAGTGCACTTGTTGCACTTGCAGAGGACACAGGTTTGGTTCCTGTCAGTTCCCATGGTGGCTCGTAACCATGTATGACTCCAGTCCCAAGGGATCTGACATTCTCTTCTGACTTACACAGGCACCAAACTGTAACCGCAAGCAGCCATGGGTTCCTGAGTTCCTGAAAGGAAAGGTGGAGATAGATGGGAAGGACAGCGAGAGAAATAAGGAGCCAAAACAAAGTTCTTTAATGAAGGCTCAGATTTTTTTAATGTACAGCTCTGAATATTTATGGAAAAACCCAAGGATCCATCCCTTTGTTTTGGCTGGGTTCTGTTGCTTGTTTCAGCTGGATTGAGCTGCAAAGTAAGCTCTTCAGCAAGTAGTTCCAGCGGCTGGGCAGTCCTCAGGTCTCTGGCAGGAAGAAGTAAATGTAGCGAGGAAGGATGGCTAGCTCCAGTGTACAAGACTTGTTCAGCCAGCTCAAGGCTGGGGGGAGGGCACACCAAACAAGAATATGCCATACATACATGCAGGTAAAAACTTATATACATAGAACACAAACATTTAAAAAAATTTTTTTAAAGATTTTATTATATGTATACAATGTAGCTGTCTTCAGACTCTCCAGAAGAGGAAGTCAGATCTCTCGTTACAGATGGTTGTGAGCCACCATGTGGTTGCTGGGATTTGAACTCAGGACCTTTGGAAGAGCAGTCAGTGCTCTTAACCACTGAGCCACCTCTCCAGCCCCAACATTTTAAATTTTGAAAGAGTAAAAAACCTTCTGTTACCGAATAACCAGTTACTTTAGCAAATTCTCAGTAAGACAGAGTAAGTAGATATTCATATACTTGTACTATAGGCTTAGATCTTTCAAAACCTACTTTATTCTGAGTTCGAGGCCAGCCTGGTCCACAGAGTGAGTACCAGGACAGCCAGGGCTACATAGAGAAACCCTGTTTCAAAAAACCAAAAAAAAAAAAAAAAAAAAAAAAAAAAAAAAAAAAAAAAAAAAAAAAAAAAAAAAAAAAAAAAAAAAAATTAAAAACAAAAACCTACTTTAATTTGTGTTCTTGAACACTTCAACATCCTTCTAGTCCACCTACCAGAGGTAGGGGGAAAGAAAGGTTAATAGGAAACGAGGGTCGTGGACCTGTTTACAAGTAGTTCCTTGCGGAGATTTGGAAATATCTGTTGTTAGAATATAATCCCTGCAGTCCAAAACATCAAACATGAGTCAGTAGCAATTCAGTCTAACTGGCAAACATCAAACAGGAAACAGAAGTTACAGTTGATCCAGAGGAAACTGACTGAGAGGCTCCACAGGTCAGCAGGAGTCAGCAGAAGCCACAAGAACTCACCTGAATATCATAGGAAGTTCTTTTTTCTCTGTGTAGCTCTGGCTGTCCTGGAACTCACTCTGTAGACCAGGCTGGCCTCGAACTCAGAAATCCTCCTGCCTCTGCCTCCCAAGTGCTGGGATTAAAGGCATGCGCCACTACAGCCCGCCACCACCGCCCACCACCATTGCCCACCACCACTGCCCACCACCACCGCCCGCAGGAAGTTCTTTGGCAAGTTGATCTCTATGAAGTCAAGAAGAGCGAAGATCAGTAACTCAGTGCAAGGCGAACCAATGCAAGAGCCTTGTCACACTGTCTGTGGAGTATGTTTATATTCTTTCTAATCATCACACAGCAGTTCCCCCTGTCTGCTTCAGAAAGGTAGCCCCTCCCCTGTCTCTGCTTCCTCCAGACAACACTTGACATAACTGAGTCCCCAAAGAAACCCGAAATTTCCACTTCAATGTACCTTCAGCAGTTTATCTTTTTATGAATAAAAAAGGGTCAATTCTTCTCTGGATTTTGTCACAAAAAATAATCTGAATTACATGTTGGGTTGGGTTTGGTGAAAAAAGCTAGTGGAATTCAAAGTTGGGGGCAAAGATGCCAGGTAGGCATGCCAGGTATAGGAAGGCGACAATGACAGAACAATTGAATGAGGTCATTCTGTTATTTCCTTTTCTTTAAGTTACAAAAGTAATTATTTACGGTTGTGGGTACCATATCAAGTTGTGGCTGTAGGAGTGAGAAGACAATGTACTGTTGTCCTGGTTTTCTTCTTCCACCACATGGATTCTGGAGGTCGAACTCAAGTCCCCTGGATTGTCAGCTAGCATTTTGACCTGCTGAGCCACCTTGCTGGCCTTATTCTGTAATTCGTTAATAGAGCTGGTTCAGTTTATCAGGGTGAAACCTTGGAAGGTATGTGTTCTAATCGTTGCTGTCCCTGTTAACGGCGGGAATTTTTTCATAGGACCATTTCTAAAATGTAGAAGAAACGCAAGCAGCTATTTGTCCTACACATAGACTTATTTGGGTTCGCCATAGGATCCAGGAAAGGTAGAGAGGAAAAGGTGCGAACCCGTCCCAATATGGGAGGACTACAAATCCCATAATGCCTTGGAAGAATATGTCTTGGCCGTTCGAGCTCCCAAACACTCGGACCGCTACAGACATCCCAGGGCCAAGATGGCTTCCGCCAGAGTGGGTGTGGTTCCCGGGAAAGCCACGCCCCCAGAACGCTACTGCAATAGGGGCCGCCTTCGTGTCCATAGCGACGGCGGCGGCGGCGGCCGTCGGCTTGCTTAAGAAGGCGCCGCCGCCGCCAGGATCTTGGAGCTAGGAGTTAACCCCGAGGGGGAGCGGGCTCCCCCTCGCGACGGCGGGGACAGACAGTCCTGTGGAACGACGAGACGGTCCCCGACGTCCAGCAACGCCCAGGAAGAGCCGCAGCGAACGAGCGGCGGCCATGAGCGACCAGCCGAGTCCAGCCCGGGGCTGCTAGGGGCAGCTCCAGCAGCCCCTGAGCTCTCCTCAAAACCTCGGGTGGGCAGTGTCTGCCGTGGGTTTCCTTTCCTCTGTTGTAACCCAAAGAGTCTTAGCTATCAGAGGCCCGACAGAAATGAGTTCACGTAGGGAAACTGAGTTTTGGCTCAGGGAAATCGCCGGCCCGATAACCTTTGTATTTGATAACAGCTGTATTTTAAAGCAAAGACTTCTCAGTTCTGTCAAGTCTCTTCCACTTCAGGAAACAAAACAGCCGCGGTGGTGGTTCCTGCTAATTTCTATCCTGCATGCACGGCAGAGTGTTGTATGATCCAGGGTGATCCTGGATGATGGGTTCAGCACCCCATGCTTCCCACAGCCCTCTACTTGGAAACAACCTATTCTACAGTAGGGTTGGTCTGAAAGGGCAACATTTCCTTCTAGCACCATACAGGGACTCTGGGTGAATTCCTGCAGGACTTGGTGGGCCTGAAAAAAGGTCCGATAAATATTTCTTCCTATCCCTTTCACCTTAGAATCTGAGAGGATGGAGCCCAATACCTGTAAGACCAGTGAATCTGAGGAGGATGATATTGAGGAAGAAGAATCTGAGGAAGAATGTGTTAGAGAGGAATCTACCACCCCTAATTCTACCCAGCAGGCACTTGAAAAGGACGACTATAAAGAATTTGAGAATGAGGTTGCCTTATCTGTTGTAGCCAAGAAAATTCCAAAGAAAATATTAAGTGCAACAGACACAGATGATTTGGAAGCTGGGAGGAGAAAAAGAAAGCGGAAACGAAGGTATACATTTTCCTTAGATCCCTCACTGGTGTAATTCCAGAGAGTTACCCCTTGCTTCACCCCACCATTTGGTAGAGAGCATGGTGGGATCTAAGCTTTTCACTTTAGCCTTTGGGGGAAGAGAGGAGAGCCAGATGGTGGTGCATGCCTATAATCCCATCACTAGGGAAGCTGAAACAAAACAATGACTGTGTGTTCTAGACCAGCTTGGACTACAGCATGAGACACACACACACACACCCAAAACAAGAACAAAATCAAATAACCATGGGCTGATGAGATGGCTCAGCCAGAGAAGAGGGCTTGCTACCCAAGAATGAGGGCCTTGAGTTTGAACCCTTAGTGCTCACATTAGCAAAACAAAACAAACAAAAGACAATTGTGGTGGCCAGTGCCTTTGATCCCATCCCTCAGGAGGCAGAGGCAAGCAGATCTCTGAGTTCAAGACCAACCTGGTCTATAGAGCAAATTCCAGGACAGCTAGGACTACACAGAAATTCTCTCTAGGAAATCTAAAAAGAAAGGCCACAGCAATATTAACTTTTGCTGCAATGGAAAAAAAAAATCAGAGCATTTGGGTCTGCCAAGCTTGGAATTTTAGCATGTTGGTTTGTTATATAAATGCTTCTAGAGAAAATGTATTATAAGTCTGTTAGATATTTCTTCATCTGGGTTCCTGGGAGCCTGGTGCCTGTGCATCACTCCCACTCAGCCTGATTTCTGTTCCTCCTCCATTTCAGACCTCTGGCCATCAACCTGACAAACTGCAAGTATGAGAGTGGTAAGCACCGGGCTCAATGCTAACAGTTCTTGTGGAAGAGGGACTATTGTTCTTATTCCTGGGACAGTCACAACCATTCTCTCAGCTGCTGGCTCCTGCCTAGGTGACCTACTACACCTACATTGTGGTTCCTGGGTGTCCCCAGGCTTTGCTACTGACAGCTGAGATGTGGCTGTTGGCTGTTGGTGGTGGGGGAATCTCCACAGTCAGCTAGTCAAAAAAGAAAAACCAAAAAAGCAAAACAAAAGCAAACTAAAAACAAACAAACAAACAAAAAACCCAAAAAACTAATTGAAAACATAAGCCAGGCATTTGGGAGGCAGAAGCAGGCAGATTTCTATTCCTTTCAGGCCATCCTGGCCTACATAGTGAATGTCAGCCAAGACTACATAGTGAGACTCATATAATTTAAAAAGGTGACTGCCAAGTGGTGGAGGAGCATGCCTTTACTCCCAGCACTTGGGAAGCAGATGGAGGATCTTTGAGTTCAAGGTTAGACTGGTCTACAGAGTGAATTCTAGGATAGTCATGGCTACATAGAGAAACAATGTCTGAAAAAAATGAAAATAAATAAGGTGGCTGAAGGTATAGCTCATTGGTAGTATACTTGTCTAGCATGCAGGAATGTTTAGATTTGATCCCTAAGTACCACATTAAACTGGCCCTGGTGGCTGATGCCTGTAATCCCAGCCTTTGGGAAATGGAGTCAAAAGGATGAGAACTTCAAGGTTATCCTTGGTTACATAGACATCCTGGATTACATGTAAAAACTATAAACAACCGTACAAACAAACTGAATCTCCTTCAAATAAGGAATATAAGGAAAAATTAAAACTGCTTTTGGGGTTGGGGAGATAGTTCATTGTATAAATGCACTTGCCAGCAAGGCTAACAACCCAGCTTCAATCCTAGGGACCCACACGGTAGAAGGAGACTCCTGCAAATTGTCCTCTGATCTCCACATGCATGATCTGGCAAATTTATACTCACGCATATACACATGATTAAAAATAATGAAAATCTCTTTTACAAAACCAGCTTCTTTTGAAGGGTTGAGAATAAATCTTAATGGTAAAGGGCTCACCTACCATGCAAAAGGCCCTTTGATCTCCAACCCCTCAAAAACAAAAACCACGTTTTCTCTTTACATTCAGTGGGCTTTAACAATTATAAGTAATATCCCCAGCTAGGTCAGTGTTTTCATCTTTCCCCTCTCCTCCACACTGACATCTGTGCAAAGAGCCACTAGAGTCTTAGATGCCAGAGAGCTCCAGGCCTAGGAGCAGCTGGACACCCACATAGCACTGATCCAGAGCAGCAGAGGGTCTGCCTCTTATTTTCTCTGATAGCCTCATCAACCTGGAACTGCAAACTGGTAACTAAGATGCTGAAGTAAGAGCCACATGCCTTTACAATCTGCTCTCTGGTCAGATCTATTCCTTCTTCCAGCTAGAGTTCCTGGGCTCATGGCTGGTGCCAGGCTGGCAGCATTGACTTCCCTGTCTCTACAGTGCGCCGGGCAGCCCAAATGTGTGGCCTGAAGGAAGTAGGGGAGGATGAAGAATGGACTGTGTACTGGACAGACTGTTCTGTCTCACTGGAACGAGTCATGGACATGAAGAGGTTTCAGGTACGAATGTCCTGGCCCATTCCCACCCTGGCACTGGAGACTGCTTCTTTCCTTTGCTGCACCTTATAAGGTCCACCCCCCCACGTCTTCTACTCCAATAAAAATATTCTCCTGTTGGCTCTTTGGAGCTTCTGTTATGGGAAGTGTTTCCTGGGCACATTCCTGTCGCATTATCTGTTCTCACTGGTGACATCTGACCAGCCTGCCTGCCTCATTGAGAGCAAGTGTGACCACCTTGGGGCAGAAGACTGGAGGGCTGCTTCCAAGCTAATGGCAGAAGGCTAGGGATTAGCTCAGCGCTCAGGAGTAGAATGCTTGCCTAGTATATACAAGGCAATTTCCTGTATCTAAAATATGGGGGTTGGGGAACTACTGTTTAGGTCAGTGGATGGGTTTAGTATCTAAGCAACTTAGTATCACACATACACCAAGAAAGTATGCAAGAGGGAGTTTGGTGAGAGATAGTGTGCAAGAGTTAAATGTGGTAATGCACACCAGTGAGAGGTGGAAGCAAGGATCAGGAGGAGTTCAAGGCCATCCTAGGTAAGATCTAGTTTCAAAAGAAAAAAAAAAAGGTGGGGGAGGGGAATCAACTTCCTGACAGAGAAGAGAGCAGGAGAGTGAGCCAGCCAGCAATCACATGCAAGTATGGTGGTACAAGACAGTAATCCCAGCAGGCAGAAGGCTCAGTGAAGAGGGTGAGAGTTTTTGAAGCTGTATGTCTTGGGCTATATCAAGACTCTGACTCAACAACAACATGAGCATGTTGTTGAGCATGGTCAACAAGAGCATGTCTTGGTGAAGTCGTGTGTCATAAGGAATGGGTTAGTAGACACTTTCATCATGGAAACCTCATGAGTGTACTAAACAAATGGCTGCCATGACACCAAGTGTTCTAGTTTTCTTTTTTCTTTTTTTAACGATTTATTTATTATTATAAATAAGTTCACTGTAGCTGTCTTAAGAGAGTGTCAGATCTCATTACAGGTAGTTGTGAGCCACCATGAGGTTGCTGGAATTTGAACTCAGGACCTTCGGAAGAGCAGTCAGTCAGTGCTCTTACCTGCTGAGCCATCTCACCAGCCCAGTGCTCTAGATTTCTAGGACTACCATCAGGTGTGCAGCCTGTCCTTACCTGAAATGCCATATCTCACAGGACTAATTAAAAAGGGCCTGTGGGCTTCTTTGGGGAAATCCAGGATGGGAGTCCAGACACTGTAACTTGTCCTAACCTAGTCTTAAGGGAGGGAGCTAGAGAGAGCAAAGGCTGTGAATGCTGGAGAAGCTTCAAAGAAGGGAGTATGCAGGGAGCAGATGTCAGGTGAGGATCATTAATGAACAGTAATTAACAGCTTTTACTGAGGGATTCCTATGCGCTGGTCAAACACTGTTAGGTGATTTTATATTGCTTCCTCATTAAATCCTTAGCATCCCTGAGCAACAGATAGCTGTTTGTTAAAAAGAGAACAGGAAGACTCAGAACACAAAGTTCACACAGCTAGTGACTGAGGAAGCCAGCTGAATGCCCAAAGCTGTCTCCTGCTACCTCCTCCCAGCCCTGCAGGCTAGAACAGCTAAGGGCTGCCAGCAGACTTGCTGTGTGTGGTCTCTGGGTGCTGTGGTGCGCCTTCCCTATAGTCTTCTTAGTTTACTCCTTTATGTCTTCAAGGAGATGTGTTTCTTATTATTTCTTTGTGCTCTCGTGTACCATTATTCCTCTTTTAAAAGTGTGCATGTGAGTGTTTGTGTGGTGTATATGTGTGTGTGTGTGAGTGAGTGTGTATGGTGGGGTGTGTCTGGTGTTTGTACACAAGAGAGTGTATGTTTGTGAGTGTATGGTATGTGTGAGTGAGTGTGAGTGTGTGTTCCTGTGTAGGATGTGTGGGAGTGTGTGAGGTGTGTGTGAGGTGTGTGTGAGTGTGTGGTATATGTGTCTGGGTAAGTATGTGTGTGGGTGTATTGTGATGTGTGTATATGAGTATGTGTGTGGGTGTATTGTGATGTGTGTATATGAGTATGTATGTGAGTGAATATGTATTGTGGGTGTGTGTGTGTGTGTGAGTGCTGTGTGATTGTGAGCGAATATGAGTGTTTTGTGTGAGGTGTATGTGATGTGTGTGTTGCTAGGAATCAAACCTAGAACCTAATACCTGCTAGTCAAGCACCCCCACCCCTGAAGCTTATCTCCAGACAGCACAGTTATTCTGCTGTACTGAGAGGTATGAGGGTTGGGGGCACAAGGTCCTGGCACTGGACACTTTGCCACTGTCCTTCCTCTCTCGGCCTTGATGTGTTGGGGAGAGGTGGTGGACGAATTCACACTTGCTGACTAGATACACTGCCACCATCTACTCTGACATCTCCCTTTCCTTCCCAGTCCCTTCCCACAGCTTCCTGGGATGACCAGGTCCCAGGAACTGCCACTTGCTACAGCAGAGGCTGAGTAACCAACTGACTGTGTTTCAGAAAATCAACCACTTCCCCGGCATGACAGAAATCTGCCGCAAAGATCTGCTGGCTCGGAACCTCAACCGCATGCAGAAGCTATACCCTACTGAGTACAACATCTTTCCACGCACCTGGTGCCTCCCTGCAGAGTGAGTGGGCTCAGGTCCATGGACAGGATGAGGAATCACTCTCTGTGGTCTTAAGGACCCAGATGTGTTGCAGAGGGTTGGAACTGGTCCAAGAAAGATTCAGCTGGCTGGGAGTGGTGGCTTAGACTTTTAATCCCAATATTTGGGAGGCAGAGGCAGGTGGATTTCTGTAAATTTGAGACTAGTCTGGATTACATAGCAAGTATAGGATAGCCAGGGTTACAAAAAGAGACTGTCTCAAAAAAGAAAGTTTCAGCTGCCCAAAGCAAAGTGGGTCCAGAGCTAAGTGCTCCAGGAAGAACCTGGAGGTAGATAACAAGACGATGGCCATGGGGATCCCAGGACAGGCAGGATGCACAGAAACCCTTTGACCAGCCTCTCTCTGCATGTAGCTATGGGGACTTCCAGGCCTACGGTCGTCAGCGGAAAACCCGCACTTATATCTGCAAGCCAGATAGCGGCTGTCAGGGGCGTGGCATCTTTATCACCAGAACCCCCAAGGAAATCAAGCCAGGAGAGCATATGATCTGCCAGCAGTACATCACCAAGGTGAAGGCCACCTCGGAACCCCTAGGCCTTTCCCCACATTGGGATGCTGTATCCCTCATACACCAGGGCCAGAGTTCAATTATAGGCTCTTGTCCTTTCTGCTGTCTTCATTATCCTACAGACAGACTATAGCCATTTTTCAGAGCTAGCCAGCCTGGGTTTGACTCAAAGTTTCCCCATTTCCCAGATATATGATCTTGGGCAGTTATCTGGCTGTTTCCTCACTCTTAAATGAGAGCAGTAACACTATTATTATTATGATTACTGCGAAGAGTCAATGTGTTATGTATTAGAAGCACTTTGTAAGTTCATTAGTATTCCCTCTGGATTTGCATGCTCTTAGCCCTTCCTCATTGATGGCTTCAAGTTTGACATGCGAATCTATGTTCTGATCACTTCCTGTGACCCTCTCCGGATCTTCGTGTACGAGGAAGGCCTGGCCCGTTTTGCCACCATGCCGTATGTGGAACCTAGCCATAACAACCTGGTGAGGAGGCAGGGTGGCATCTTCTTGTCTTCCATTGCCATGAGTGACTTCGTTCTATGCACAAACATGGTGAAAATTTGTCATTGTCAGCTAAGACCAAGGAAGGGAAGCTAGTGAGAGCCATAGCACCAGGGGTCGGGGGCCTTGCTGGGTGGTGACTGAGGAAAGGTTCTGAATAGGGTTACCCAGCACAGCCTCTTTGCCATGATCATATGGAACAGTCTGGTGAAGAGAGCAGGAGCTGAGCAATCTTGGGGCAGAGCAGTGGGTAATAAGAAGTCACTGAAGGGCAGGAGAAGCTGGACAGAGTGGCAGTGTGAGCCAATCTAGGGCTATTCCCTTCACAGGAGGAGGTCTGCATGCACCTGACCAACTATGCCATCAATAAACACAATGAGAATTTTGTCCGTGATGACGCTGTGGGCAGTAAGAGGTATCCCCTATTCTGTTTTCCCTTGCTTCCCCTGCCCTTAGTCCCACAGCCTCAGGGACCTATGAAACCCATTTGGCTCTTGGGAAGCTGATTTCCCAGGAATCCCTGTTTTTGAAGACACTACTCTTGTGTCTGAGCTCTAAGTACAGACTCAGTAACCATAACCCTAATAACCAATCCCAGCTCCCAGCTGCTAGCAGCGCTTTGAAGCTCTGGGTCCCGGAAATAGAAGTGTGGTTAAGTCAGGGAGCCTAGTGCCTGCAGCCAGGCCCTGCTGGCATGGAGACTGCCTTCCTCTGAGCACTGGGCCTCACAGGAAGCTGTCGACACTCAATGCCTGGCTGCGAGAGCACAGCCATGATCCCCGAGAGCTGTGGGGGGACATCGAGGACATCATCATCAAAACCATCATCTCAGCCCACTCTGTGCTTCGCCACAACTACCGAACCTGTTTCCCCCAATATCTGTGTGGAGGTACATGTGCCTGCTTTGAGATCCTGGGGTTTGACATCTTACTGGACCACAAGCTCAAGCCCTGGCTTCTAGAGGTAAGATTTCTCTCCTGGACTCAACAAGGCCAAAGTCAGAGACGTCACCTTGGAAGCAGTATACTTACCTGGTAGAATAGGGAGGTTAGGGGAAGAAGTCGTCTCAGGGTAGGGTAGGGAAGAGCCAGGTGAAAACATAAGACTTGTATCAGTTCCTGAGATAAACATTCATAGTCTTTGACCTCTGCAAGAGCAGCTTAAACTGGGCATAGTGGCACATGCCCGTTGTCTCAGTACTTGAGAAGGAGAGGAAAGAGGATCATGATTCCAGGCCTCAGCTACATAGTGAATTTGATGTTAGCCTAGATTTTATAAAATTCCAGCCCCCAAACCCAAGCAGAACAAAGCAAGCAAGCAAACATAGCAATCCGTGTTTAGGATTCCCCAGTGCTCCCTGTGTAAGTCTTGCTGGCAAGGACCCTGCATTCATAGTCAAACTGTCTGGTTTGCTCTCACCAGCCTGGAGATAGGTCACATCTCTTCTTGGTTGTTGGCTCAGGCTACAGGCTAGAACTGTTTCTCCCCCAGGCCCCCAGTTAGACCTGCAAGAGACCACCACTGGCTCAGGTGATCTAGGAAAGGGGCAATATGGACTCCTCTTGGCAGGTAAATCACTCCCCAAGCTTCACCACAGACTCCCGTCTGGATCGAGAGGTGAAAGATGCACTTCTCTGTGATGCTATGAACCTTGTCAACCTCCGGGGCTGTGACAAAAGGAAGGTGATTGAAGAAGAGAAACGTCGAGTCAAGGAGAGGCTTTTTCCATGCCACCAACAGCCACGAGAAACCAGGTGTGCCTGGTATCTGATAAGTGTTTGTTTATTTAAGACAGGTCTCAGGTTGGCCTGGAGCTACATATGTAGACCAGGTTGGTCTCAAATTCACAGAGATCTACCTGCCTCTGCCTCATGGTTGCATGGATTAAAGGTGTGCATCACTATGCCCGGTTTATTTATTTTTAAGCTAATATAGTATGTTTATTTTGTGTGTGTCTGTGTGTTTTTGCACATGTGGCATGCCAGACCTGTGGTTAGAGGACAATGTGTGGGAGTTGGTTCTCTCCTTCCACCAATGTTGGGTCCTAGGAATTGAATCAGGTCCATAGGCTTGGCAGTAAGTGCTATTACCCACTGAGCCTTGCAGGTTCTGGTAGGTGTTAAGTTATGCAACTTGACTTCTTATTATTTTCCTGAGAGAAGGAGAAGGCTACAAGGCAGTGAGTAGTTTTTAAACACTTTTTAATTTTTTTAACTATTTATTTTATGTATATGAATACACTAAGACAAGCTGTATTCATACATGCCAGAATAGGGCACTGAATCCCATTACTGATGGTTGTGAGCTTCCATGTTGGGAATTGAACTCAGGACTTCTGGAAGAACAGTCAGTGCTCTTAACTGATGAGCCATCTCTCCAGCCCCCTAGCTCCCCTTTTTTGGCATAGATAATACACTGCATATCAGGCTGGAGAGATGGCTCAGAGGTTAAGAGCACTGGCTCTTCTTCTAGAGTTCCTGAGTTCAATTCCCAGCAACCACATGGTGGCTCACAACCATCTGTAATGAGATCTAGTACTCTCATCTGGCTTGCAGGTGTACATTCAGGCAGAATACTGTATACATAATAACTCTTTAAAATAAATAAATACATCTTTTTAAAAAATACACTGCATATTATAGAGACATTTAAAAAAAAACCACATTGAGTAGTCTTTTCATGCTCATTGCCAGTGAATCAGTTTTCAGCTGATTCTCATTGCTACTGTAATGCTATACTCGCACAAGCATTTAAAAGTCTAAATGTGTTTATACAAAAATATATTGTCCTGGGGCTGGAAAGATGGCTCAGCAGTTAAGAGCATTGGTTGTTCTTCCAGAGGTCCTGAGTTCAATACGCAACACTTCCATGGTGGCTCACAGTCATCTATAAAAAAGGGATGCCCTCTTCTGGCACACAGGTATACGTGCAGCAGACAACTCGTACATTAAATAAATAAAATAAATTTAAAATATTTTCCCTTGTCTATCCAGACTGTTAAATAAATCAAATTCTGTAGATTCCCTTGCAAGGGAACTTTATATAGTGTGATTAGTTGTTTTGCTCTGTTTTTATTTTTTGACACAGGTTCTTGCTATATACATACAGTTCAGGGTAGAACTCCTCTGTAGCCCAGGCAGGCCTTGAACTAGTGATGTACCATAACTCCCAGTTGTTTTTTTTCTTACTGTAATATTTGTATTTATTCTTCAGAACTTCATAGGTGCATACAATGTATTTTGATCATGTTCACACACACCCACTCCAACTCTTCCCAGATCTACCCTCCCAACTTTTTTTTTTTTTTTTTTTTTTTTTTTTTTGGTTTTTTCAAGACAGGGTTTCTCTGTGTCGTCCTGGCTGTCCTGGAACTCACTCTGTAGACCAGGCTGGCCTCAAACTCAGAAATCCGCCTGCCTCTGCCTCCCAAGTGCTGGGATTAAAGGCGTGCGCCACCACCGCCCGGCTTTTTTTTTTTTTTTCCCTCCCAACTTTTTAAAAAAGATTTATTTATTCATTTATTTTATTTATAGGAGTGCTTCATGTACACATGAGTGCCAGAAGCAGTCCTAGAGTGGTGATATAGGATTATGATCCCACCAGCACTTAGGAGGTAGACTCAGAGGGCTGGAGAGATGGCTCAATTGTTAAGAGCACTGACTGCTCTTCCAGAGGTCTTGAGTTCAATTCCCAGAAACCACATGGTGGCTCACAACCATCTGTAATAGGATCTGATGCCCTCTTCTGGTGTGTCCGAAGAGAGCAATACTATACTCATATACATAAAATAAGTAAATCTTTAAAAAAAAAATAGGAGGTAGAATCAGGAGGATCAGGAGCTCAAAGCCAGCTTGATCCACTTAATTATCGAGAAATTGTGTCAAGTAAATGGACAGTCATTAAAATATGGGGTTTTCTTGTCTTTTTTGTTTTGTTTTGTTTTTTTGTTTTGTTTTGTTTTGTTTTGTTTTGAGACAGGGTTTCTCTGTATACATGCACCTGGCTGTCCTGGAACTCACTCTGTAGACCAGGTTGGTCTTGAACTCAGAAATCTGCCTACCTCTGCCTCCCAAGTGCTAGGATTAAAGGTATGCGCCACCACTGCTGCCTGGCGGGTTTTTCTTTTACACAGTCAAGGAATAACCTGTGCACACAATAAGCATGTTCTCTACCACTGAGCTACACTCCGATCTTGATCTTTTTGAGGCTGGCCTTGATCTCACTATGAAGCTGAGGCTGGATTTAGACTCTAGTTCCTTTTGCCTCTGCCTTCTCAGAGTTAGGATTATAAACCTGCAGCACATCTAGTTGAATCCCTTTCTTTTACATTTTCTATAGTGTATGTGTGTTTCAATTTGGAACCCAAAAGACTGTGGTAACTAGAGTGTTTGCTTATGAAGAGATCACTCTAGTGCTTAGGAAGAGAATCAGCATTCTGGAAACCACACCTCCATAGGCAGGGCCAGGGAGCCCAGGCAGCTAGCAGGAGGTTCTGAAACTGAAAGCCTTAGCTGGTATTCCTTTCTTTCCCTCCTGAACTTCCTTCACAGCCCTCCTCTGACTTCCCTGAGCTTGGTTTCCATAGGCGAGAACAGATTGAATCATCCCAAGCTGCCATGCATGACCAGGAGCGCTATGAAGATTCCCACCTTGGGGGATACCGGCGGATCTACCCAGGGCCTGACTCAGAGAAATACGCACCCTTCTTCAAGCACAATGGCTCTCTCTTCCAAGAGACAGCTGCCTCCAAGGCCAGAGAGGAGTGTGCCAGGTACCTTGGCTGCCTTTCCTCTGTACCAGTGGGTTAGGGGCAAAGCCTGACGTCAGACTGCTCCCTAGCAGGGGAAGAGGAGGCCATGCTGAGAACAGAGCAACAATTCTAACAGATTCTTTCTATGTGCAGGCCCATACTTGCATGCCTTCACTCGAATGTGTGATGTGTATGTATGCAATACATGTGTGCACACATATGCATGTGGAGGCCAGAGGACAGCCTTGAGAATTGTTCCGTAGCTATTCACCTTGTGTGTTTTTAAATAGGTAAAGATTACATTTACTTGTGTGTGTGTGTGTGTGTGTGTGTGTGTGTGTGTGTGTAGCACGTGCACATGTGGCAGTTGAGAAATCTTTCAGGAGCCACGTCTCATGTGGGTTTCAGCAAATGAACTCCAGGAGTCAGGCTGGGTGGTAGCACCTTTACCAGCTGAGCCTCTTGCCAGTCCCACTTTGTTTATGTCTTTATTTTTAAAGTTTTATATTTTTAAAACTAGATGTCCATATATAGCTTTGGCTAGCCTGGAACTTGTGTAGATAAGGCTTGCTCCAAATACAGAAACCTGCTTGCCTGTGCTTCCCAAGTGCTGGGACTAAAAGTGCCCCTCATGTCTTGGCCCACTTTAGCTTTTGAGTCTTCTATTGGCCTGAAGGTCAGCAACAAGGCTAGGCTAGCTGACCAATGAGAAGCCAGGGACTTGCCTATTTTTTGTCTCCTCAGTGCTGAGATACAAGCATGGGCTACCATGCCTGGCTTTTTGTACTTGGATTCTGGGTCTTGAATTCAGGTTCTCATGCTTTCAGGGGAGGGACTTCAGTGCCTGAGTTATCATCCCAGCCCACAAACAGAGCCTTAATGATTGATTCTTTCCTTTACTGTGTTTCCTATACTCGAATCAATTCCAGCAACACATCATGAGTTCCTTTCATTAGCCCATCCTGTTTTCCTTCGGCCCACCCCCATTCTCCCCACACCATTCCTCCTATGTCTGAAAGTGCTGTGTCTCATCAGGCAGCAACTGGAAGAGATTCGCCTAAAGCAGGAACAGCTGGAGAACCCAAGCACCAAGAAGCGCAAAGAAAACAAGGAGCAGAACCAGGGAGAATCAGCTGGGGAGAAAAGCCGATCCAGAACAGCTACACGGATCCTTGCCACCAACCTGGCTTACAGGAACCGGAACCGGGAGAAAGAGGTGTCAGGGGCTGTGGCTCTTACCTTCTCACACAAAACCAAATTGGGATTACTAGGGAAGGGAATCTTTGTTGTCCCCTATTAGGGAAGGGAACCCTTGCGGTCCCCTCTCTCCTTGCTTGAGAGAGAAGAGTCTCTAGCTAGTAAATTGGATCTGACCTTTTGGAACAGAAGGTGAGAGAATGGACAGCTAAGGGAATCTTAAAGTGGGGCCCAGAGAGGGAAGGAGGCCAGGGGTCCTGCGGCCATCCTTGCTGGTGGTATGAGACTCACTTTGGATATCCTGTATCTCTCCTGTACCTTGTAGCTGCTACCAGTACAACTGGACACTATGCAGCCTCAGGACATTGTGGAAGAGGAAGAGCTTGAGCGGATGAAGCTCTTGTTACAAAGAGAGAATCTCATCCGAAGCCTGGGCATTGTAGAGCAGCTCACTCGGATGCTGTACCCCAGCCACCGGAGCCACAGAAAGCTTCATGAGTATCGGGTGAGGGTCCCTGCGAAGTCTCTCACAAAGCAAGGGAACAAGGGCTGTGATACCAACACATGGTGGTGGTTACACCAAAGGAGGTTTATGTGATGCTATCTGTCACTGGAGCCTGGGAGAGGGTCTGCTGGTTCCATGATGTCTGTTTCCAGGCTCCCTTGGGTTTGGTATTGCAATCCAGCCAAGTGCAGTTCCCAACTTTCTCAATTGCAAGAGACTTGTTGTCTCTATTCCTGTTTCATAGTAATCCACAACTCATGACTGACAAATAACAAGGCCACCACCATGCTCAGTGGCTTCTATGTACTCACCCTAGTATTGCCAGTGCCCTGGCTCTAATGGGAGCTAAGTAAACAGTCTTGGGCCAACAAATCACCTGCCGTTTTCACTATTCCCTGGGCTAGTAGCAAACCTGTTGGGCCCTCTGTTTTTGATGAACCCCAAAAGAATAACAATGGTTATGGCCTAGCAGAGACTGTTTTATTTTTTAGTTACATATTTCTTCCAACACTCTATCCAAACTCACAAGAAATATGGTAAGGGGCTGCTCTTCTCCTCTAGCCTAGATTTCACCAGGACGGGCTGAGCAGTCAAGAACTGCAACCTGTGAATTTGGTCCCAATGGTGTTCCTGAGAGGGGCTGCCTCAGAGCAGATCCCTCCTCATTTCCTGCAACCACTTCGGCCCCACGAATTGATCCCCAGGATCTTAGGGCCACTATCAAGCATGAATCCCGCAATTGCACAGCATTCCCGGTACCATCTTCAGCCCAAGAACTTCAACTGGATAGGAGATCCAGCAGCCACTGGCCCCTGTTCATTGTCAATGAAGAAATCTGGGAGGCACTATTTTTCCAGCTCTAGAGTCAGGCTCACTAGCCGTAAGTATACAAAACTAGCCTTGGTCACCTTTGACTGGTGTAAATTCCCAGTAGCAACTGTTACAGCTGGGCTGCTCCTAAGTTAAAAAGTGGCATTCCTTTGTAGCTAGGAATGGGTAAGGCAGTGGACCCCTTTATTTACTTGCTTCCATCTAGTGACCCTGGTGATAGAGATGACAGAGACAGTCCCAGCCCACAACAAAGTTTAACAGGGAAATGGACACCTAAACAGACTAATTAAAATACAGTGTAGTAAATATGCTGGAGGGAATCATGGGGTGCTATTCTTCTGTGTAACTGGATCACAGATGGGAAAGAGGTGAAAACATCTCTTTTGTGAGTACTACAACTTAGTGGGGAATCCATGTTTCTACTGCAGAAGGCCAAGCCAGCAGAAGGCTAGAAGCCATAAACAGAGCCCTGTCAGGATCAGTGCCACCCACTTTAACCCCAAAGCAGGGCTATCTACTGCAGCCCGAGAGACAGGAAAATGGCTCATGGACTGAATGCTGCACCTTGCCCTCCATGGTAAACTCTGAACACAGAGGAACCAAGGCTGGGGATCTCACCCTATGCCCTGCCTCTGCACCAGTACTGCAGCATTCCAGCCCACTCCTCAACATCATCCAACACAGGTAAAAGAAGGAAAGCCCAGCAGGCAACCAAAAGAGTAAATGGTCTTCAATCTATGCTAATTGAAAGACTGCCAACAAGTTCCAGTTTGGAAAGCCCTGGCCACGACCTTTGTTTGCAAAAGGCAAAAAACACGGAGACACCAAGAATTCTTCAACATTCTAAGATTCTTTGGGGATCGGTAAAGACTAAAAGATGAAGAGCTAAGGCCAGCTTGTATGCATCTCTGCTCATCATGCCTTAGGCTGAGTTTATCCCTAAGCAATGGGTCTGAACCCTGGGTGTGGCTTGGGGCTGGAGGTCACTGGGCAACAAGGAGTTCCTTTCCCAGAGGAGTCAAAAGCCCAAGGTACGGTGTAGTCGCCATCAGAAGATTGCTGAGGGTTCGCCCTTCCTGCCACAGTGGCAGAATCAGGCAGGCCTGGGCAGCCTGTGCCAGAGGGGCGGCTCTGGGCAAACTGAACCCGTCTTTTTATTAAAGTTTATGTCGTTTTCCAGGTGCGTGCTGTACCTCCTTTCGATCCTCTCGTCTGAGGCAAGCTCTTCTCATAGTTAAAGTAGGGAAACCAAGCCCAGCCTGGTGACTAAGGCTTGTAATCCCAGTTACTTAGGAAGCTGAGGCAAGATGATGATGAATTCAAGGCTAGGGCAACTCGGACCGTCTCAAAATTTTTTTTTCTTTTTAATGGCTAGGCAGATAGGTCAGTGGCAGTAGCTTGCCTAGCATGTACAAGGCCCTAGCTTGGCTCCCCAGCACCGCAAAACCAAAATAAGCAGGAAAGGTGGGTAACTGGATAATACACTACAGCCCCGCCCACCCAGTACACTAAAGGCTCAAGATACGCCTAACTTCCGGTTACTCCTCTTTGCTTCCGGGTTCGCCCTCCCACTTCCGGTGCTTTCGGGTCGCGAGCTGTGGACTACCACCTCGCGTCGCAATGGCGCTCGCTCTCAGCCACTTCTTGGGCGGTCGTGTCCGCGCCGCTGTCGCTCGCCGTGGGTTCGCGTCCCAGGGCATGGCGGGCCCGGGTTCTTTCAGCCGCGAGCCTGACCCCGATTCCGACTGGGAGCCGGAGGAGCGGGAACTCCAGGAGCTGGAGAGGTACCTGCTTCTTGGCGGGCCCTCAGCCTGAAGTTAGGCTTCGCGCTCCGGCGCTGCTGGCGGTGTCCCCTAGCTCCGAGCGTCCAGCAGCCGTGTCCGCATAGGCTCTAGGGCACAGGGGCAAGTGGTCAGCTCCCTTGAGATCCTAGGCCCCGTTGCTTAGTGACGTGTTTCATCACCCGTTAGAGAGTTCGGCATGCTTACGTTCAGGTGGTGTAGGTGTTCAGATTTCTGGGGCAGTGTACATAGAGTGCTTTAACCTGGCAGACGTGGCCGAACTGCCTTTGCGGTCAGACAAGAGGGCTGGGCTCTGCAAAATTTAGTCCGATTACTTTTTTAAAATACTCGTCTTGCTTCCAAGCATGGCTTTTGCCATTGGTTCTTTCCCCCAGCGCTTTGAAACAACAGAAAAAAGCAGTGCGATTCCAGAAAATAAGAAGGCAAATGGAGGCTCCAGGCGCACCACCAAGAACACTGACGTGGGAAGCCATGGAGCAGATCCGGTAAGACATTGTTTACAAAATGGGGTTTACCTTTTGGGGATTTTAATATTACTGCCTTTTAAGTAGAAAGCGTCACAATAAAAGGAACTTCCTAAACCTGTCCAGAATATTGTTTTGCGATGCTGGGATCAGTACAGGGACTTGCTTATGGTCCACTGAGGTCATCACCTCCTAACGACATACCTAGCTTGGATTTAGTGTGTTACATTATGGACAATTGGTAGGTGGTTATTTTTTGTAACAGTTTTGATATTTCTAGAGTCCAAACACCTAATATCTGAATAGAGTGTGATATTCTCAACCTGAGATCCTTAAATGGAATTTTCTGTGGTTATGTGCATTGTTTTTGGAAGAGAACTGTAACTTAGAAGTTTTGGAAAGAACTTTTGTTCTTTTGAGACAACCTCATGTAGCCCACCCAGCTGGCCTCCAGTACACTGTAGCCAAGGAGAGCCTTGAACTCTTATCTTCCTGTCTCTCCCATCTGAGTTCTGTAATTGAGATTAGAAGTATGTGCCAACTTCCTGGATTTTTATTTTATTTACTTGTTTATTTTTTTGACAAGGCCTCTCTGTAGACAAGGTTAGCCTGGAATTCTTGGGCAGTCCTCTTGCCTCTGCCTCCCAAGTTCTGGGATTACAGTGTGTATGAGTCACTACTATTACTTGAAAGGGGTCTTAAAAGAAGTTAAGGGGTCTGGAGAGATGGCTAGTGGTTAAGAGCACTGACTGCTCTTCCAGAGGTCTTGAGTTCAATTCCAGCAACCACATGGTGGCGTACAACCATCTGTAATGGGATCTGATGCCCTTTTCTGGTGTGTGTGAAGACAGCTACAGTGAACTCATAAATAAAATAAATATTTAAAAAAAAAAAGAATTTTCTTTAAATATTAAGTTTTTTTTTTCTCCTCATTTAGGAGCTTGGGGAGATAGTTCAGTTGGTGACTTGACTGGCAAGTATGGGGATCTGAATTTGGTTTCCCATTACCCATGGAAAAAACCTGATGTGGTAGAATGCTTCTTTAATTGTAATTCCAGCAGTGGCGAAATAGGAAGCAGAAATAAAGCATACCCCTGGCCCTGGAAGGCAGGTTAGTCTAGTCTACATGGTGAAGTTGCAGGCCAATGAGAGACTCTGTCTCAAAAGGATAGAAGGTGTCAGAAGTCCAACATTAGAGATTGTCCTCTGACGTCCATGCACCCAGACACATGTGTGCACCCTTTACACTTGAACACACACATTTTTTATTACCTCTTAAGTAAGCTTAGTTTGGCCTACATACAATTGAAATCCCACCATTGAGGAATGGGACAGAGGCAGGTGGGTCTGTATGAAAGCTCTGGTGGCCTACACAGTGAATTTTGGGGCAGCCAGGTCTATACAGTGAGACTGGTTTCAAAACAACCTTTTTTTTTTTTTGTTTTTGTTTTTTTGTTTTTTCAAAACAGGGTTTCTCTGTGTAGCCTTGGCTGTCCTGGAACTCACTCTGTAGACCAGGCTGGCCTTGAACTCAGAAATCCACCTGCCTCTGCCTCCCAAGTGCTGGGATTAAAGGCGTGTGCCACCACTGCCTGGCTCAAAACTAGATTTTTGAGCCAGGCTCACATATCCCAGGTTGGACTTAGATGTGATATCTAGCTACTTTCAGATTCTCTTGCCTCTTGAGTGCTGGGGTGACAGGGTGTATCACCACATATGGTTTATACAGTGCTCAGGATTGAATTTGGTTCTTTTCTGCATGTGACCCCCTACCAACTAAACATCTTAAAAATTCCCCCTTTTTGTTTTTTCTAAAGTTGCTTGTTTGTTTTTTCTTTTTTTCTTTTTTCTTCTTCTTCTTCTTTTTTTTTTTAATAGAAATGAGATTCTTTTGGTTTTTCGAGACAAGGTTTCTCTGTGTAGCCCTGGCTGGCTGTCCTGGAACTCACTCTGTAGACCAGGCTGGCCTCCAACTCAGAAATCCGCCACTGCCCGGGCCTTATTTATTTTTGCATGTTTGTTTTTGCTTTGCCTTTTTAGACAGCCTATGTAGTTTAGGCTGGTTTGAAACTCCTGTTCCTCCTGCCATGCCCCCCAATCCTGGGATTACAGTTGAGTGCTACTATTCCTACCCGTATTCTACCTGGAACATGGTGTGCAGAGTGAGAATTATTTGCTCTACCTATTTTTAATAGGTTTTGTATATCTTTCTAGATTTCCTTACCCACAAATATATGCATCAGTTTTTCACTTCTCAAACCACAAGCTACAGGCTGTAAATTCTTTTCCTTTTTTCACTCACTATGTACTTTTGTCTTTTCCATTTCAGTAGTGAGCTCCTGGCTTGGGGTGGAGCTCAGTGCATTTACCTAGTATGCATGATGCCCTGGGTCAGTCCTGAGAACCAACACCTTCCCTTCCCTTCTGGACCTAGAAAAAAAAGTTCCACTTAATTGTTTTGTTTTGTTGGTTTTTTTGAGACAGGGTTTCTCTGTGTATCCCTGGCTGTCCTGGAACTCATAGAGATCTGCTTGCCTCTGCCTCCCAAGTGCTGGGGTTAAGTAGACACACTGATTTTTTTTTTTCCTTAACTACTACTTTTATAGATGCTCAGTGAGCCATAGTTTATTTTACCTGTCTTCTATGACAGGTATTTGAGTTCTTTTTTATTTTTTCCCTTACAAAGAGTTCTCTAAGCTGGGGAGGAGAGTTGGCAGTGGCTTGGTGGCAGTGGTGCACGCCTTTAATTCCAGTACTTGGGAGGCAGAGGCAGGCAGATGAGTTCCAGGCAGCCTGGTTTACAGAACAAATTCAAGGACCACCAGGGCTACACAGAGAAACCCTGTCTCCAAAAACCCAAAAAATAAAAAAAATAGATAAAAGAATTTTTTAGTAAACAGATTTATATTTGCAGTATGCAGCATATCTACCAGATGGAAGATACTTTTGATAAATACAGCTAAATAGCTCCATGTTGATAATTCACCCTTCTCCACATCTGTGAGACTCTAACAAAGAGAATTCTATAGTTTGTCTAGACTTTGTACCATCTCCTGGATCCCTAGGAAACTGTACTATTTTTCAACCCCAAGGTTCTGGGAATCCTATTCTGAGCCTCAAACATACTAGTTAAGTACTCTGCCATTGAGGTTTGGTTCATTCATCAGCTCTCTGTACTTTATTCTCTCTCCTTCCCCCTCTATATATGATATTTTAAAATACTTATAATATGGCCAGGCGGTGGTGGCGCACGCCTTTAATCCCAGCACTTGGGAGGCAGAGGCAGGTGGATTTCTGAGTTCAAGGCCAGCCTGATCTACAGAGTGAGTTCCAGGACAGCCAGGGCTATACAGAGAAACTCTGTCTCGGAAAACCAAAAAACCAAAACCAAAACCAAAAACAAAAAAAAAAGCTTATAATATATAACATATCAATATGATATATATAAAGTATCTTTCCATTTTGGAGACCAGGTCTTAATATGGCTGGCCCTCAAGGCCTCAGACTTACAGAGACCCACCTGCCTCTGCCTCCTGAGAGCTGGGATTAAAGGCATATGGCACCATACCTGGCTTGGACCACTATGAATAGTAACTTTTAACCAACTTTCCAGCTTTTTACCTGTCAGATCCGTGTTTGTAATCAACAAATGCCCTACATTAACAAGAAAACAGGCCATGAAATAAACCTGTCAGTTTCCTGTTTTGTTCTATACTGCCCATTATCTTGCTTATGGCTGTAAATTGTCGGTAGGAACTGTTTCCTAATGCAGAGTTATAAATTTCCCGTGCTACTTGCTCAACAAGTGATATCTTTGTTTTCTCCCAGCTTTATTTTTTTAAGATTTATTTATTTATTATGTGTAAGTACATTCTAGCTGTCTTCAGACACTCCAGAAGAGGACTTCAGATCTTGTTATGGATGGTTGTGAGCCACCATGTGGTTGCTGGAATTTGAACTCAGGACCTTAGGAAGTGCAAACCTAAGGACCTTTGGTGCTCTTAACCACTGAGCCATCTCTCCAGCCCTTCTCCCAGCTTTCTACTCCTCATCTTTTCAGGTCATCTCTACTTGGACTTCCTCAGGCAATTCCTGGGTTAGACTACAGGTGTTAGTCTGCCCGCCCCTGGTCTCCTTCAGGTGCACTAATTGCATCTTTTGCTATGGTGTGTACGTATTTTGTGGTGTATCTACCACCCACCAGTATAATATTGTAAGTGAAGGTCAGTTCAACATTAGCAAGAGTTAACATTGCTATCAGGAGACAGCACTTGGTGGCTATTGGTTGATATGAACTGACCTGATTGATAGTGGCCAGGTATTGCTGCTATCTGTACACAGGTACAGAATTAGTCGGCACAGTCTAAGGACTGCATTTCAGGTTTCCAAGCTCTTTTTTCATGCTTGTCAATACTAGCATTATCAATTTAGCTCTTCTCATAGGAGACTTATTTGCAATTTGAAAAACTGTTGTTTTTTCCCCCATAGGTATCTACATAAGGAATTTGCAGAGTCCTGGTCAGTTCCCAGGTTGGCAGAAGGCTTTGATGTCAGCACTGATGTTATCCGAAGGGTTTTAAAAAGTAAGTTTGTGCCCACTTTAGAGCAGAAACTAAGGCAGGACCAAAAGGTCTTGAAAAAAGCTGGTATTACCCGAGTGGGTTGGCAGCTCCCCGTTTCTGAAGATACCTTGCAGCCGCTCAGTGCAGGCGGTTCTGTATCTGGCCTGCTGAAGGCAGGGCATGAAGTCTCCTCTAAAAGTCAGAATCACAGCACAGCTTTGAAAGTGGTAAAGTCAAACCCTCACAGCACAGATGCACAGAAGAAACGGGAAGGAAGGAATAAAAGAATCCAAGTCTTGGAAGAGAGCATGGTGCCTACCACCACAGCCTTGGGTCATCAGAAAAAGCTTCAGAAATACACCACCAGTGACTCTGAGGCCACCAGAAGCGCTGACAATGATATATTACCAAGTGTTGAGAAGCTGGAAGAGCTGAAGGCTGGGGAGCTAGGTGACCAGAACTTCAGCAGCAAAGTAGTGCAGAGGGAGCATGAGTTCTTTGACAGCAATGGAAACTTCCTCTACAGAATTTGAGCCTGGGCGTGGCTTTTAGAGGTGCCTTGACACAGCTGGACAAGTAGACTTGAAGCTGCCAGTATTTTTGCCACCATTGGCCACGTTGATGTAAGAGTTGACGAGGTAGGATGTGGGTGGAGGAGCTATTTAGGTAGGGTCAGACTTCCTGGAGTAAGCCCCATGGATCCCCTGTGGATTTAAGAATGCATTCATCCTTGTTGCTTGGTGGGTTCTCTGTTGAGAACAAGAATTATATGTATCCTGTTGTGGATTTTTGTGATACTATGTTGGGAGGAAATTGAAAGTTTGCCTCCTGACCTCATTTCCTTTCTAATCACTGAACACTATTCTTGATATGTTTAATCAACTGGTTTCCTTATGTACAAAATAAAGTGAAATGGAGCAGTTTGTTGATTGGTTCTCTTTGTGGCAGAATTTACTTGAAAAACTTGGGAGAGGGATATAATAGAAAAGGTAGAAGGGCTGGGCAGTGGTGTCACACGCCTTTAATCCCAGCACTTGGGAGGCAGAGGCAGGTGGATTTCTGAGTTCGAGGCCAGCCTGGTCTACAGAGAGTTCCAGAATAGCCAGGGCTACACAGAGAAACCCCGTCTCCAAAAACCAAAAAAACAAAAAAAAAAAAAAAAAAAAAAGAAGAAGAAAAAAAGGAAAAGAAAAAAGGAAAGAAAAAGTAGAAGGAAAAGTATTCTTTGTCATTAAATTAAATTTTGGTACATGGTGCCAGAAGAATCCTATTGAACAAAAGGCTTCTGTGGATAGCATCCTCAGCAATACATTAAAGTTAGATTTTTTTATGTGTACCAAGATGCACATTGCTGATGTCATAAGACAACTTGTAGCAATTGGTTTTCCATTCCACATGTGTACCTTGGAAATAGAACTCACATTGTTAGCAAGAACTTGTACCTGCTGAGCCATGCCACCAACTTCCATTGCAACCAAAACTTGGACTGAGTTGCTGGGGTTCTGAAAAATGATTTGGGAGTGGGAACAAAGCGCTAAACATTAACTCCAAACTTTAATGGTTAAAGGCTTAGAGTTCCTAGCATAGTCTAGAAAATCTACATGCTGAAGTTAAACTGTATTTGATATCCTAGTTGATGCCAAGTTTTTCCTAAAGATGCTGTGAGTATATAGGAACACAGCCCCTGTACAAATGAATGTACTGATGTAAGATAGCTGCTGGTAAATGGCATTTCTGGGGCTTGAACCCAAACCTCCACTAAAATTCTAGCAATATGGCATGATGTGGCCTAATTTCTGATTGTTTTAGGAATTATACTAAAAAATGTTCTAGTAGAAAACAAAACAAGTCAGCAACAAGAGTCCAGTAACAGTTTTTTACCTGTCTTACTAGAACACCTTGCCAGCTAAAATTGGTACTCTGAAATAATGTTGGTACTTACAGCATGGACATCCCAACTTTGACATTACTTTTTTTTTTTTTTTTTTTTGGTTTTTTGAGACAGTTTCTCTGTGTAGCCCCGGCTGTCCTGGAACTCTCTCTGTAGCCCAATCTGGCCTCGAACTAAGAAATCTGCCTGCCTCTGCCTCCCAAGTGCTGGGATTAAAGGTGTGCACCACCACTGCCTGGTGACATTACCATTTTTTTTAAAAAGATGTATTTATTATATGTAAGTACACTGTCGCTCTCTTCAAACACCCCAGAAGAGGGCATCAGATCTTATTATGGATGGTTGTGAGCCACCATGTGGTTGCTGGGATTTGAACTCAGGACCTTCAGAAGAGCAGTCAGTGCTCTTAACTGCTGAGCCATCTCTCCAGCCCCCAACATTACCATTTTTAAGTCTAGTTTTCTGAAATGCTGATAACAGTAATTATAATATTGATTGGCATCTTTTGTTTTTGAGTTAGCCCTGGTTGGCCTGAAACTGCAGTCCTTTTTTATCCTCAGCCTTGGAAGTGCTGAGATTGCAGGCTTCCGCTGTTATTTCCCTAGAGGCTTCCCCAGTCACACAGCCTAAAGCTGGGCTCTTCACGTACTGTGACCCTACCCTTATTTTCTGCAGTTGATGAAATTAATACTAGCATCCTTCACTTCATTTTGAAAAAGACCCCATGAAGGGAAGAGACTTGTACATTTATCACTGTTCCTAACTACAACCAGATCTCCATAGAGAGTGAAGAACTTCCTAACAATCAAGGTACTGTGGCAGCAACACCTTTTAGGTTTGCCATCTTACCCACCCAGACCTCAGCCAAGGCACATGCTAAGCTTCTAGCCTGGCCTTTCTTGCTGTGTCCTATTGTCTTAGAAATGCCCAGGCTGGGAGACTAATGTAGGCTCTAGTACAACTCGGTTTTGTGGTTTGTTTGTTTGGGTTTTTTAAGATAGATTTATGTGTTATGGGTATTTTGCCTGCATGAACAAATATGTGCGCCTCATGCATGTCTGGTACCATGGATCCCTGGAAATGAAGTTACAGACAGTTGTGAGCTGTTATGTGGGCACTGGGAATTGAAATTCAGTGCTCTTAACCACTGAGCCATCTCTCCAGCCCCTCGCCCCGCTTCAGTATCCACTGGCTGTGGTTATAGGATTTCATAGATTCTTGTTTTGAGGCCATCTAGTTTCACGTGAACATCAAGCACGCTGAACGAGGTAGAACTGCACTTGGGAGGACAGAGGAAGACACGGGTAATGCGGTTTCACTTGAGCTGGAAATAAAGCAGTCACAGAGGACTGGGTACCTGAGCAACTTGGGTTGGCGGACCACAACACGGAGGACATGGCTGCACCACAGAGGCATACTTTGCAGCTCTAATGAAGGAACATGAGGGTAAAGGCATCTTAGGCCCCCTCTCTTCCTCAGCGCAGCAGACACCACCCGGGGTTAAGATGGTGTGAGGTCAGACAGAGGTCAACATAAAGCATGAAGCACTATGGGCTTAGGCCTTATAAAAAAACAAAAACAAAACCCAAAAACCATTTATTTATTGTAATAGTGCTGGAGAGTGAACCACCCAGCCTGTTTTGTAAGTGACTTATCCTGTAGGTTTGTTTTCTAAACAGGATTCATATCCAGTAACACTACATTTTGTTGGTATGTTCCTTTTAACCCTTTGTGGAGAGTAAGGTAACAAATTCAAGAGAGTAGGGAGAAAGAATCAAGTGTTATTTTTACAATTCTGCAGAACGGGATGCCAGCATGGGGTAAAGGCAAAAATAGCTAACATTGCTGCTTTGGTGCCAGATGGTATTTTTAAACTGATCATGAGAAAGTCCTGCCCTCTATCCCCATAGACTGGGATTCACAGTTTAGCATAACCCCCTTCGGACGTTCCCCCTTCTATCGGCTTAAGAGGCAAGACCTTTTAATATAAGTAGTTTGAGGCTTCAGGCTGTTCCCCCTTTTGTAGCTAATTTATAAATTATATATATTTTTGAAATAAGATCTCTGCAACTATGTAGACCAGGCTGGTCCTGAAGTCACAGACATCCTGCCTCTGTCTACCCAGGGCTGGGTTTGGCTGTAGCCATTCTTGGTTACTTTGTGGGTTCTTTCTTTTCACCCTTTTCCACCCCCTAACACTAGATAAGAGAGAAAAAAGGATAGAAGAAAAGAGATCCCTGAATAAAGCCAGGGTTCAGAAAGGGACAGCATTATCATTAGACTACTTCATGATGATTAGGGGTGATGAGCTCCTTGGAGCAAGTTTGACCTTAGCCAGGATATCTAATTTCTTCACTTATGACTAAACAAACCACAACCAACAACCCACTATGCCTCTTGGGGCCCTAGCATTTATTTCTGGGCCCTCTGAAAAGGCCCCAGAATTCCAAATGTCACACAATCACAGAAACTATCTGCAGCTGGCAAAGTCATGCCCTTGCCAGATCACAGGCAAATCATAGTTGATGTGGACCATCTGAAGCAGCCCCATATCCCACACCCCGGGTTAGAATGAAAACATGTTGTTATATTACCATTTTAAAAAAAAGAAACCAAAATTTTTACTACATCTGGCCTCAGTCTATTTCTTATACCTTAAGCCTCACCTCTCAAATCTTTTCCTCCTTGCTATTTATTTTTAGAAACTAGATCATTTGTCCCAGATGAGTTTCTGCTTTGAGGGCATGGGAGTTGGGGAGGCAGGAAACGGGTTGGCAGAGGTTGAGGTGGGGTCCTTGATAGCTCTCCAGCTAGTCTTTTGAGGCAGGTAATTATGTTAGTCTAGCTAGACAGCTTGCCTGAGGGATCCCCAGCCTCTGACTTTGGAGTGCTGAAGTTACTAAGCTGATGTCACACCCACTTAGCTTATTTGTGGGTGCTGGGGATCCAAACTCTAGTCTCCACCTTTTATCTACTGAGCTCTACCCCAGATTCCCTCAACCTTTTCCCTCCTTTCTTTTGAGGAGACCAGAGGAGCCGACTTTCAAAGGGTTGGGATTGCAGACACCCACCAAGATAAGACAAACTGCCTTTGTTTTCTTTCTTTTTTTAAACAACAAAGTATTATACATCACCCTTTCTCCCATTGTTTCATTTATTGATTTCCTCAGTCAGCTCCTATCTGCAACAGCATGGCATACATATTGTGTCCTTGTTTCAAAAAGAAAAATTCTATGTAAATAACACTATATAGATGTACTTCTGTGGTTTTGCTTGTTTGTTTTTTGGTATTTGGTTTGGTTTCCCTAGACAGGGTTTCTCTGTGTGGCCCTGGTAGTCCTGGAGCTCACTCTGTAGACCAGACTGGCCTCAAACTTAGAGATTCACCTGCCTCTGCCTCCCAGTGGCTAGGATTAAAGGCGTTCGCCACCACTAGCCGACTACTTCTATATTTTGCCTCTTTAATTTGTTCATTGTTCTATAGCATGACTGTGCCACAAGCTTATTCATTTCTCCCATAACGGCCATTAACAAATCGAACTCCAATATCCAAGGGTTACAGCTGGCAAACCTTAACTTTCATAGTCTAACACATTCATTCCTCTTTTACCTTTTATTACCAGGAAGCCACGGACTGACTAGTTGGAGGCTAAATTAACAGCTGAGACTCCAGCAATCAGCGCTCTGCAGATTAGGTTACACACACACACACACACAGCGCTCTGCAGACTAGGTTTCACACACACACATCTTACATTCACACAAAGTAAACCTGTAAAAAAATTAACTCGTCGCCTCCCGTTTTCAAATGTCCCTCCTCGGACGCCGTCCTCTCCCAGTGCTCTAAGCGCCTACAGGGAGACCCGGACTTCCGGGATGTCTAGGAAGTGGCTTTTCTCTGGGTGGGAGGCGGGGTTCTCCCGGCACGCCGCCGAGTGTGAGGTTGTAGTTGGGAATCCTGCTGACAGGCTGAGTGGACTCGGGCGGGACCAGTGACTGTAGGTCTCCAAGGAGAGTCACCGAGGCTGCGGCCGTTTGTCCAGGAGGTGGTCATTCATCTGTCGAGTGCTGCAGAAGAGCGAGGGCCCCTCGGGGGTCCTGGAATCCAGAGCCCAGGCAAGCGGGATACCAGCCTGCGAAAACACCTTGGGCTGTCGCCGGCCTTTTCGAAACAGGGACCATTCTGCTACTCTCTTACGGTGGCTCAGGTGACCGCTCCCATGGCTTTTGCCCATCGGCTGGACGCCCCTGAGCTTCCCGACTTCTCTATGCTAAAGAGGCTGGCTCGGGACCAGCTCATCTATCTGCTAGAACAGGTCAGTGCCTGCCATGGCTGGCTCCTTTACTGCGTCAACAGTGTGGCCCTCAATGTGACTTCTTCCTTGCTGAGTCCCTTGGTATTTTTCTTTGCGCTTTCGAGGCAGGTCCAAAATGGGGCAGTCAACAGGAAAAACCAGAGTAGTAACAGTTGCTTGCGACCTGGCCAGAGACTAAATGGCCTCTGTGCAAATGAAAAAGACACACTTGTGCCAAGCGTCAGTGGAGATGGAAATACAATTGAAATACCTCCGTCACTAGTTAGATTCTAGAAGGTCCCCTATGAAATAATGACCCCTAAGGGTGTTGGATGGTAAGTGAATTCTAGACTTCCTGAAAAGTTCAGAATAAATAACAACAGTTGGGGTGATCTAAGAGTTACTTGGGATCTGGAGTTTGAAGAATAAACATGCTTTCTCTGGCAGTTGGGCTGCTAGATGGGAAGTCTAGCAGGGAAGGACTGAAGCAAGAGCTATCAGAGGTTACATTGTAGGTTGGAAATACAGTAGTTAAACATTTGCCTATGTAGGGGCTTAGGTTTCATCCATTGTACCCCATGGAAAAGAAAGGGGTGGTTGTACACACCTTTAATCCCAGTACACTCATTCCTTCACAAGGAGAGGCAGGCAGATCTCTGAGTTTGAGACCAGCCTGACCTACATAATGAGTTCCAGGACAGACAGGGCTACACAGAGAAAAATTGACTCAAAAAAAAAAAAATCAAAAACCAAAATCAAACAAACAAATTACACAGAGGCTGAAGACCCACAACCATTTGTAGTGTGAAGCAATACTTATTTATTTTCTGTATATGAATACACTATAGCTGTTTTCAAACATACCAGAAGAGGGCATGAAATCCTATTACAGATGGTTGTGAGCCACCATGTGGTTGCTGGGATTTGAACTTAGGACCTCTGGAAGAGCAGTCAGTGCTCTTAACCGCTGAGCCATCTCTCCAGCTCCCTTGAAGCAATACTTGATGTTTGCCATAGTGGTTTGCAAATAGAGCAAACAGACAACAGGCTAGTCCGGAGAATACCGATTAAAGTAGTAAAAGCCTACAAAAAATTGGTGGCCATAGAAATGAGAGAAATGGTGGGGTTGGGATGTTGGTTTTGTTCTTTGGATCTTACTGGGTAGCCCAGGGTACCCTCTGGCAATATCTCTGATTCAGCCTACCAAAGTGCTAGCAGTACAGGAATTTGCCAGCACACCTGACCTGTGATAGATTTATAAGTTACAGTGAAAGAAAATTCGGGGACATGGATTAGTTGTAACTATTGAGGAAGGAGCAGAGTTTACCTGGCCTTTGAATCTGTATTTTTAGGAAAAGGATGTTGCTACTCTCATTGTAATGGCTTGCTTACTGTTCATGGAAGCTTCTCAGGTATAGGAATGGTGTGTGTTCTGCCCAGCATCATGCACTTAGCTTAGAGTCAGGCACACAGCCTGGTGTGCTTAAGGAAAATTTGTTGTATCAACATTGAACAAAAATGAAAAGCACACACATGTAAGTAAAATCCATGTAGACACAAAATGCATGTGCATGTTAGTGTGTGTGTGCGTGCGCGCATACATACACACACACACACACACACTTCTAGAGGAAGAGGCTAAGTGGAGGAAGTTGATTAATTTGGAGTGTAAGTAAAGTTAAAGTGCTATAGTAAGGGGCTATGGATGTTCCTCAGTGTATAGTTCCTCTCCTTTGGGACCCTAGGTTCTAGCCTAGCATTGGATGGGGCTGTAGGGGGAGAGAGAGAGAGAAGGAGGAAGGGAGGGAGAGAGAGGGAAGAGTGACTGACTAGTAGAAGGGCTGGGATGAAACTTGGAATATGGAAGAACCTTAGGGGACACAGGAATGTATTGTATTTCTCCTTTGTATGTCCCATAATGCTAGTGTAGAGATTTGCACATGAAAGTGTTTCAAAAAGTATGTGAGGAGCCAGGCAGTCGTGGTGCATGCCTTTAATCCCAGCACTTGGGAGGCAGAGACAGACAGATTTCTGAGTTCAAGGCCAGCCTGGTCTACAGAATGAGTTCCAGATCAACCAGGGTTACCCAGAGAAACCCTGTCTCAAAAAACCAAAAAAAAAAAAAAAAAAAAAAAAAAAAAAAAAAAAAAAAAAAAAAAAAAAAAAAGCATGGCATGTCAGGAATGGAAAAGATGAGTGCTAGAGAGTAGGAGAGAGTAAGGATAGAAACTTATTAGTGGAGTATTTTGGCAGAAGAGGCACCACAGGGTAACTCAAGGTTAGAGGAACTCTTTGGACAATATTACCTTCCCACTAATTCCTGGTTTTGTTTTTTGTCTGTGCATGTGGCATGTATGAATGCATGTTTACGTATGTATGGGTACATACACATGAGCCCATGGGTAGGGAGGTCCAAGATTGACAATGGTAGTCTTTCTGCATTACTGTCTACCTTATTCACTGGGGCAAGTTTTCTCACTGGAACCTAGAACTTGCTGATCCAGACTAGTCTAGCTAGGCAGTTGCTGGAGGGGTCCTTCCTCTGCCTAGAGAGTGCTGGAATTACAAGTGGCCCAACATGCCCACCTGCGTTTCCATGGGTGCTGAGGTTGGAAGGCCAGTCTTCACACTTACACAACAAACACTTCATCACTGAGTCACTTAGCCCTGGTTTATGTCTTTTTAATGAACACTGCTATTCAGGCTTGATAGATCAAAGTCATACTTGACTGTTGTCTCCCTTATACTTAACTAGGCTGCTGAATCCTGTGGGTACTTCATCATACATGGCTTTAAAAATAACATACACTCACCAGGCAGTGGTGGCACACACCTTTAATCCCAGTATTTGGGAGGCAGAGGCAGGCAGATTTCTGAGTTCGAGGCCAGCCTGGTATACAGATAAAGTTCCAGGACCATTAGGAGTACTCAGAGAAACATTGTCACAAAGAAACAAAAACAAAAAACAAACAAAAACAAAACCTACCAAACCATTTCCACGATGCCAGCATCTGCAGTGTTAACACTGTTGATACCCTTCTAGTTTGAAAACTATTTCTTGTGAGGCAGTGAGATGAGTTGGCAAGTAAGGGGGCTTGCTGTGCGTACAACCCTGTTAACCTGAGTTCAGTTCCTGGAACCCACATAAAGGTGGAAGGAGACAATCTTCTCCACAGTGTTTAACCTCTGCATTACATATACCACAGCACACAAGTTCGCATGCACACGCCATGCACATACATAACTACATTTCATATTCATCTTCATCTGTTTTGTTTACACTGCCCCCAGCCTGAAGCATGTTCCCATTGTCCATGCTTTCCTGCTTGGTCTGCTCTACTACCTTTTCAAATGAGCCCTACCTTCAGTTTCTCATCTCTTCCTTTGTTTAACTATTCCGTCTAAACTTCCTGGCTGATTCATGCTGTAGTTTGCAAAAGCTGTCTGTTCCCCTTCTTCCTTAAAGGAGCAAGTCCAAATTCCCTACCTATTGCTCAGTTCTGGTTGTCTGTTTCAAAGCTATTTCCCACCATTTCTTTGGCATCGATATTATTAATTCTTGGTACTGCAGACATGCTGAGTGCAGTAATTCCGTGTTGTAGGGCCTGTTCTTTACACTGGGGTTGGCTTAGCAGCATTCAAACTTATATGCATTAGATGCCAGTATCTCCCTGCACTCTGTTCCAGATAACCCAAAATGTGTCCCGCATTGTCAGATGTCCCCAGCTGAGAACTGCTGCCATCACGCACCAAATATGTCAATCCAACTAAATTGCTTGCTCAGCCTTCCCCCTCTCCACATACCCTTGCTGGATTGTCTGGTAAACATCACTAACAACTCTCAACCCTAGTGTCAAGGCCTAGTTGAAAGGAACCTTCCAATGACTTAGACCTTTCTATCACTAACTGTGACTGCCTTCTCTTGTACAAATGAGAGAGTAGCATCCGGGCATTGGTGCTATCAGGAGGTGGGGGCAGGGGAGAGGGTTAGTACTAGCTGGGGTTTTCTTTTCTTTTTGCAGGGTGGTGACTGAAATCAGGTCCTCATGCTTGCAGCATACATGCTGTATCACTGAGTCACACATATATCCAGCCCTGCCATGATTGTCAAAGTTCTGCATTAAGTGTGTCATGTTTGTAACTAAAAGGAAAATGCCACTGGAAAAAATATTTAGCAGTTAGTTGAAAGTGTTACAGAATGCAAGATGGGCTTTTGTTGAGTCGTTATTAGGAATTGAGAAACTGTTATGAGACAAAGTATAAGAGACAGTGACCAAACACAATTGACTGACAAGGAGCCAAGCTGAGAAAATAAAATATTTTTTTACATGTCAGTGGTGAGTACAGACAGTAAATAAGATGCTTAGCTAAATGTCTAATACCATTTTAACTCAAGATGAAGTTTTTGTTAAATGAGTGACTGAGTAAATTCCCAGCTGAAGGAAGCCTGTGTGACCTTTGAGTGACCAACCATACTTTCTTTCTTTTAGCTTCCTGGAAAAAAGGATTTGTTCATTGAGGCAGATCTCATGAGCCCTTTGGATCGAATTGCCAACGTCTCTATCCTAAAGGTACCAGCTCTTTTCTCAGGGCAGCTCCTGCCCCCTTTCCTCTCTGAACAGTTTTTCTTTTGACAAGCATAACTAATTCCTGAAGACTGACACCCTTGACAGGGTGAAGTCAGTCAGCTCACCTGGGCAGGCACACAGGGGATGGTGGTGATGTTTGTTTTGTGTTTTACTTTTGTTTTTTCCGTTGACAGTAAGGCAGAAATTTTAGTGGGATGAGAAGAGGATTAACCCTTTAAGTGTCCTTGCCTTTGTGTCAAGCCTTGGCTTTTCCAACTCTTGCGTTTGTTGTTGTGTTTGATTCTCTCTGTAGCAACATGAAGTGGACAAGCTGTACAAGGTGGAGAATAAGCCTGCCCACAGTTCCAATGAACAGTAAGTGTCTGGGAGAGTCGGTGTCCTTCAGGCTGGAGGAGGTCCCGAGGCGTATGTTTGTTTGCCTTGCTTTGACCTTGCCTGAGATCTGTAGCCAAGGTGGCTGTGATGAGGCCCAGTTCCCTGAATGCAAACTGTATCATGCACCCATTGATACTCAATGTGACACTCAGATTGTTAGTTTGCCTTTCTGCACCTTCTTCCATTCTGCCTTCTCCCTTCTCTACTCCAGGTTGTTATCTACCAATCAAATTATCCCTTGTCCAAAAATTGTTACTTTACTACCAGCCACCTCCAGGGATGGTAGCTAGAAGACGGCTCAGTGGTCAGGGTTTAGTCTTGGAGCCCATGGAAAGGTAGAAGGAGAGAATCTTCTGCACAGAGTTGTCCTCTGACATCTCCATGTGTGCCTGTACTCACACATACACATAACTAGTAAACAGATAGATAAATAAGTAAGTAACCTCTAGGATCAATGACTTAGCAGGTAAAGATATTCCCCAGCATGGGTAACAGACAACCTGAATTTTACCCACATAGTGAGCAAGAGAACCTACTCCCACAAGTTGAACCTGCTTCCAAACGGTCAAGAACATGCCTTTGCCTTCCTGTTACTCCACTCGCTCTGCCTAAAGTTCTCTGCTGTCCTTCACTCCTATAAAGAACACCAGGCTTTCAGTCCGGTCCTGCTCTTCATGAAGCTCCCTGCCAGACTGGATTGATTTTCCTCTCTAGATCTCCAGGGTGTTTTGTATTGTCCTGTCTACATGCCATGCACTCTCAGTCTGCTGTGCAGGAGATCAAGCAAGCATTCTACCATTGCACTGGATCTCTAGTGCTTTGATTTCTTTTACACATTCCTCAACCTTGAGTAGTGTGTACCTTTCTTTAGTAGAAAAACTTCTAGATATGTGGAAATTATAAACACACATTCCAGTTCTTATTATATACAACTTATAAATTATAAACTTAGAAATATATTAAATGTTTTATATTTATATACTATATGTAAGTATATATAGTATATATAAATATACAAATATATATAATTTTGGCCCATTGGATCATCAAATATTTAGGAAGAGGAACTCTTGGATCTGCCATAGAGCCAATAAAGATACTTACATCATCACATTGTACCTGTCATTGAGGAATGTCTTCTGTGGATGGCATGTGGAAGCTCAGATCTGCAGGCCTGGTCAAGAAGGGCAAATGATGAAAGACTTGTTTGCTTTAATTTCTCCTTAGGTCCTATCATCATCTTCATGATTTTTCCTAACTTTCCCTTTCTCATCCATAGATTGTGCTTCTTGGTCAGACCTCGAATCAAGAATATGCGCTACATTGCCAGTGAGTGAGCCATGGTACTATATGGAACTAAGCCGGGAAAAGGCGGGCAAGTGAGAAGGGCCTTGGCCATAAAGGACCCTTTGATAAGAAAAGACTCGATGGGCCTTTTTGTACATTTTGTGGTGTACATTTATAATCTCTGTACTTTGGAGATCAAGGCAGAAAGAATCCAAGTTTGGAGCTAACCTGTGCTTTATAGCAAGATCTTAGTGAGGGAGTGAGGGAAGTGGGGGGACATTAGGAAGGCATCTTTGTTTCTTGTCTAAGAAATGGCTCATGGCTTGCTGAGTTACACTCTCTCTCTCTCTCCAGATCTTGTCAATGCTGACAAACTGGCTGGCCGAATTAGAAAATACAAAATCATCTTAAGTCCTCAGAAGGTAAGTTTTGATCCTTGAAGGAGGGAAATATGAGGTTGAACCAGAAGGAGGACTTGATGTGATATACTATTCTGGGAGATGTGGACAAATATCTGCTCAGCCCAGATAGAGACTTGATGACAGACTCAAGTATGGATACACCAAAATCCAGCTTGGTGAACCAATGAGTTTTATTGGGGTAATTTACAGGCATATGGTAGGGCTTACATACAGGAGACAGAGCTGCATTACCAAAGCTTACTCCTAGTATGGCTGACAGTCACAAAAGTTAGAATCTTAGAGGGTATTGCGGTCTGCAGGCAGCTCAAGGAGAGTGTCCTTTTCAGGTGGCTCAGTTGCCCCCTGCTGCTTCCATGGAGCTATGTTTGGCTGAGACGGCTCAGTAGTCGTCTTTGCTTATGTGCTCCTGGGAAGGGAGGGGCCTAGTGTGTCTGGTCAGTTTCAGGGGCTTCTTACTGGAGGACTGAGTTTCGCTCTCAGAGACTGTAACAGGACTGGGATAGATGGCCAATGGCATGCTGTCTTTTCAGTATGTGTCTATGATTACTCAATAAAGGATCTATCATCAGACTGCCCCTAAAGGAAGCATTGTGGGATTTGTGAATTGTGGAATAGTGTCTTCATTGTCGGTTTCTTTGTAATCCACCTTCTCTCTCTCCCTCTTTTTCTCTCTCTCTTTATGGGGTTTGGGGTGGGGATGGTGTGGTCTAGTTAAGGTCTTAGGTGTCCTGGGTGGTTACTCCACCACTGAACTACATCCCCAGTCCTAAATAATTGGAATAATTTTATATTTTTCAAAGGGCTTGTATGTGTCCCTACCCACACATATTCCTGTGTGGTAATGGTACTGTTTTTTTCCTGCTTCTGTCTACGATTGCTCCTTCTCAGCCTTTTCTCCCTGTTTCTGTATTCTGTACCATTTGCATTTTGCTTTTCCTGGACTCCTGTCCTTAATGTAATACACACACAGACACACACAGCCCATTTTCTTTGAGACATAGTCTATGTAACTCAAGCTGTTCTTGAACTTTCTCTTGTAGCCGATGACCTTGGGCTCCTGATCCTTCTGCCTCTTCCGAGTGCGGAGATTGCAGGTGTGATTACTATCACTGACTCCATATTTTTTTTCTTGTATAAAGCTTGTCATATATTGAGATAGGATCTTACTATATAGCCTAGGTTTGCCTTGAATTTATAATTCCTGCTCCTGACTCCAGTATACCAGGATTGCAGGCTTATCTTTTCATGCCCACCTCAAAACACTTTATAAAATATATACATCATTGACTCAGGATCTCAACATCTCAGTGTGTCCAGAAGCCTCATAGGTGTGTCCTAAACAGAACTCCCTATTCCACCTCCTGCTCCTCTTCCTAGTTGTGCCAGCACAGCTCTTCCCTCAAAGACTGCTAGATGCCTACTCCTTTATAATGTTCCCCAGTCTCTAAGGGAGATGAGAAAGCATAATACGTAAGTAAAACTGATGAAAGAGAAATGAAGTTTGGGGCTAGGTGATTCTGGAGGTCCATTGTAGACTGTTGGGTTTGGCTGTCCTGATTCATGGATTCTGTAACTATTATCCTCACCATTGACTGCCTCAGGTTATTTTTCTTACTACCATGAAATACCTGAGGCTATAAAGCATAAAGACTTACTTTAGTTCATATTCTGCAGGTTCAGAATTGAAGGGGCACGTCTCATGATGGCCGTCTAGTCAGCAGAGTCCTGCATTGATGTAGGCATCAGGTGGTGAAAGACAGAACACGTGGGTGTGCCCTGATCCCTGATTCCTTTTGTAAAGCCACCAGTATTCAACAGTATTCAATCATGGAGCCTCCACGCTGATGACTTTACTCAATCCTAGTAAATTCTAAAGACTTTCCTCTGGACACCATAATTAGATTAACTTTACATTCTTAATATCTCACAGTGGAGCTTAATACAAAAATGAGCTCTTAGAAGATGTACTCAAGCCTTTTTCAAAACTTGACACTAACTGTAGGGGAACTCCAGAGAAACAGAAAGAATAGGGCCAAAAGTGTAGCTTGTGTGAGGCCCTAGGTGTTTTTAAAAAATATTTATGTATTGTTGGTGTGTCACACTCATGCACAAGGGGAGAGCAAATGCCATGGTGCTTAGGTTGAGGTCAGAGGCCGACTTTTGGGAGTCATTTCTCTTTCCATCATGTTGAGCCCAGGATCAAATTCAGGTTGTCAGACTTGGCAACAAATGAATTTACCTGCTGAGCCATCTCACAGGCCCTGTTTGGTTTTGAGACAGAATGCCACTAATTAGTCTAGGGTTGCTTAGAAGTTACTGTTCAGTACAAAACTGCCTTGAACTCCCAATTTTCCTACCTCAGCCTCCTGAGTGCAGTGATTACAGATGTGTGCAGCACTTCCCACCGAGGCCTGGTTTTGACCTTCACTGTGCTAGTAAACTTTTCATCATTGTGGTGGATAAACCTGTGAAAAAGCTTAAAAGAAGAAAGATTTACTTGGGCTCTGGATTTTTAGAGGTTTCAGTCCATGGTTAGCTAGCTCTATAGGGTTGGGGTTTTTTGTTGTTATTATTGTTTTTTGTTGTTTTGACACACTCCCTACATGTTCCTGTCTGGCCTGGAACTCACTATCTAGAACAGATTTGCACTGAACTCACAGAGATCCACCTGCATCTGACTCTGGAGTGCTGGGGTTAGAGGAGTGCCCTCTATCTCATTTCTTTCAAGTTGTTTACCTCCTGGCATCCAGAAGCAGAGACCAGAAGTGATTAGGTTCCACGATCCACTTCAAGAGCATCTGCCTCTTATATTCCCACAGAAACAGGCAGCCCCAGACTCCTTAGCATGGCCTGCCATGTATCCCACAGTCCCTTGGCTGGGTCCACATGGTGGCACACGCCTTTAGCACTTGGGAGGCAGAGCCTGATGGATCTCTGAGTTCCAGGCCACGTTGGTGTACTAGTCTAGATCCAGGATAGCCAGAGATACACAAAGAAACCCTGTCTCAAAAAACGAAAACACAAAAGAAAATATCCCTAGCCACCCACTTCCTCTAACTAGTCCCCACCTTCCTTCTGCAGTTGTACCACCTTGTCAGTATATTTAGATATATTTTGAGTCCACAGGAGATTAATTCCTTGATTAGACAGATCTGTTTAGGTCAGATCATGACCTAGCCATCTCTGGAAACACCCTTATAGATTGACCAGGCAGAGTGCTTTACCAATCTTTAGATGTCTCAATCCAACAACCAAGATTACCATGACATCCAGCATCAGGAAAAAAAAAAAAAGACAGGAAGAACAGATTAAAGTTGTTACTAATCAGCTTTTCCTAATCAGCTAATTGACTTTTCTCTTTCAGTTTTATGCATGTGAGATGGTGCTTGAGGAAGAGGGAGTCTATGGAGGTGAGAGGAACCGAATGTGAGTGAAGGGCGAGAAAACATGTGAAGAAATAAATAACTCGTGTTCCCCACTTCTAGCTCCTTCTCTGGGTCTCACTCCTGTTGGCATAGTGAGAGCTCCCTGGGAATGAGATTGAGAATAGGACCCATTTGAGAACAGCATGGGAGGCTGCCTCTCAGATAAGCACAGACAGGTGGCCCAGCCTCCTCAGCATGGCCTGCCGAGTATCCCAAGCAAGCTTCCTTCCTCTCCCTTCAACTCACAGTGTGCTGCTCCTTTCCGTAGCTTGTTACCTTCTAGTCTCCCGGGCTCTGGCTCTGCACTTGCTTTTCCTCTGGCTTAGGTGTCTCTCTGCCCTGAGCATTTTCCCCACTGACATTCACTCAGGCTCTAATTGAACTGCCCCTGCTTTAGGGACGTATCTCTCTCTGTAGCTCAGGTGTTCCTGGTCTGAGGCTGGGGTCTGGGCAGTAAATCCCAGATTTCCTTGGCTTCTTAGCAAAGGATTGAAAGTAAGGGCTGTCTGGGGCTGGAGAGATGGCTCAGCAGTTAAGAGCACTGACTGCTCTTCCAGAGCTCCTGAGTTCAATTCCCAGCAACAACATAGTGGCTTACAGCCATCTGTAATGGGATCTGATACCTTCTTCTGGTATGTCTGAAGACAGCTCAGTGTAGTCATATAAGTAAAATAAATAAATCTAAAAAAAAAAAAAAAGGCTGTCATAAATCTGCAAAAGAAGCAAGCTAACTTCATCCAGAGTTAGATGATAGTACAGAGGATAAAGGGTTACACATCAAGATTGTCAGCTGGCTATATGAGTGACAGTACTCAAGGTCTCCAGGCTGGAGATCCCTCTCTTTCTGTTTTGAGACAGGGTCTCTATACAGTCCTGGCTGTCCTAGAACTCACTGTGTATACCATGACCTCAGAATCACAGAGATCCTCCTGCCTCTGCCTTTGGAATGGTGGGATTGAAGGTGTGTACCACCATGCCTGGATTATGGTCTCTTTTTATGGGATCTATAGGAAGGCAGGGCTGGTTACTGAAAAATCATAGTTTGGGTTATTCTCCATTTTAATTGATATATTAGATCATATATTCATTTTTTTCTATTGCCCATATCTTCCTACAGTTTGTTTAATCTTAATCATATGTATCCCCAATTGTGCATATGCATAAGATGGTAAAGAGGACAGTCCCCCTAAGAGGTCAATTAAGGATGCAGTTCAGGCTTGATCAGCGTTTCTATTCTTTGTACCTGATATATTGGGAATACACTTGAACAAAAACTGTCTAGATTTGATTGTTACTAGGGATGAAGAAACCTATAATATTGTTCACAGATGGGAATAGATGTAGTCCAGTACAGGTGGTGAGGGAGGGGATCTCGAGGTTACTACATACATTGTTTGGAGAGGAGTGTATATGCAAAGTGCATGCAAGCCAAGGAAGTGGGCTGCCAAGTACATTATTACGAGAGTTGGGGAGTTTTACATAAGCAAAACCAAATAGATTTTCAGGCTAAACTGTCTCCTATGCTTCCCTGCTTTACAGGCAGACCTGAGATTGTCATCTTGCCCCATTCTCCTGTCTTATTGGTCTGTGATATCAGGGAGTTGACTTTATTTATCTGTTTAGAATACTGGCTGTTGTATGAAGGGCCTTGTACATGCTAGGCAAGTATTCCTACTACTGAGCTCTATTATAGTTCTTTTTTTTTTTTTTTTTTTTTTTTTTTTTTTGGTTTTTTTCGAGACAGGGTTTCTCTGTGTAGCCTTGGCTGTCCTGGAATTCACTCTGTAGACCAGGCTGACCTCAAACTCAGAAACCTGCCTGCCTCTGCCTCCAAGTGCTGGGTTTAAAGGCGTGTGCCACCACCGCCTGGCTTCTTTTTTTCTTTTCTTTTTATTTATTTACTTTTTTTGGAGACAAGTGTCTCTGGATGTATCACTGGCTGGCTTTGAACTCACAGACTTCTACCTCCACCTTCCAAGCTCTGAGATTAAGGGTGTGCATGGCAGTGCTGGTCTCTTACTTTCTTATACTGAGTCAAAGTCTCATGAGTTCCCTAGCCTACCTTTGCACTCACTCTATAACCTAGGCAAGCCGGGCAATCATTCCTTTGCCCATAGTTATGTTAATGCCTGTAATATTTGTGCTCATAGTTTCCTTATTTGCTTCATGATGAGAATTTAGCTCAAGGCCTCATGTAGACAGAGCACGTGGTCTCTGCTGCAAGCCCAGAGCGCTCTCTTTTGCTCTTTTGGAAGTACAAGTGTGATAAGTGTTGTGTCATAATTTGCTACATCTGTTCATATAGACCTTAAGTTCCGGAAGACTGGGGGGGAACTAGCCCTTTTTATTCACCGTTGTCTCCCTGGTGCTTGATACAGTCCCGTGTTGAGGTGAATTTCAGTATTATCCACTGAGTCATGAGTGCAGATGAGGGTTTTCTCAGCACTTGTTGTCAACCCTAATATAAACCACTACTTAGCACATTGCATTGTCCTTCTATGACTGTATTAGACACCCCTTAAAGACGACTATTTCTTACTTTGAGTCTCCAGTGCTAAATGTATTAATTGGCTTAGAACAGCATTCAAATATTTGTTGGATGGCTATGGCAGACCTTCATTTAGCATGGAACCAAGCAACTTCTAGCTGAAGGCTCATGTTCTCTGTCTCCACAGATGTGAGCTGTGATGAATGGGCCTTTTCTCTGCTGCCTCTTGATGTGGATCTGCTCAGCATGGAACTGCCAGAATTTTTCAGGGATTACTTCCTGGTAATTTAGGGCCCTTGAGTCTTAGTGTCAGGAGATAGATATTGGGTCCAGTGGACTAGAAGTATTGACACTTTTTTCCAGCTCATATTATTTATATCATGAGTGAGATTGATTTCACAGATGAAGGCTACAGGTTATTTTGTATTGAACTTTTGTCAGGGCTCTCAGTCAGCTGTTGCTGTGGTCAAACACCTGAGAAAGCCTCTTTGTTGTTGTTGGGTTTTCTTGGTTTTGTTTTTTTTTTTTTTTTTTTTGAGACAGGGTTTTTCTGTGTAGCCCTGGCTGTCCTAGAACTCTGTAGACCAGGCTGATCTCAAAGTCAGAGATCCACCTGCCTCTGACTCTCAAGTGCTGCAATTAAAAGTGTGTGCTACCATACCTCCTTAAGGGAAGGAAGAATTATTATTTTAAACTAATGATTTTGGGTGTTCTAATTCATTATTTCTTATAGGGGACATCAGAACAGCTCATGATGGCCAGGGAGGGAGAGAGTTAGGGAAAGGGGAGAGGGAGAGGGAGTGGGTGAAAGGGAGAGAAAGGAGAATATGCCTGGCAGGCTTTTTCCTTCTGTTTCCCTTATTCTGCCTGGGGACTTATTTGGCCATAGAGTATTTATTTTCCTGCAGGGCAGATCTTACCCTGCAGTTAATCCTCTCTGGAAACACCCTCACAGATATACCCAGAGGGTAGCTTTACTATGCTTCTAGGGACTTTCCACTCCTTTCAGGGTGGTTGTCAGGTTATTGACCATCATAGGGGTCTGTAAAATGAACTTCTCCAGCATTCCCTAGACACTGCTATCCCACTCCAGAGTATCTAGGGCCGCATTCTCCACTGCACCTGTTGGGTTAACCTGGTCTCCATGCCCCATGTGATTGCTGCAGGAAGGTGATCAGCGTTGGATCAACACTGTGGCTCAGGCCCTGCACCTTCTCAGTACTCTCTACGGGCCCTTTCCTAACTGCTATGGCATTGGCAGATGTGCAAAGGTAAGAGTGTGAGCAGAACTCTTGGCCTAAAGCCTGTTTTCCTTTTTCTTTACCCAACAGAGATTATCCCTAGGCATCTCTGACATAAGGAATATTCTTTCCTTTGCTTTTCTGCCCCAGGATGTTTCCCTAGAGAGGAAAATTGTGTGGCTAACAGATAAGCAAGAGCTTCTAAGTCAATTCCTCTTTTATCTTGGGGGTCATTTTCCTCACTGGTATGGGAAGATAAAAGCTAATGGAAGGATAGGCTTGTATTCCTGTCGGTTAACTCCCTTCTTGGGGATAAGACAGAGTATGCCATAGAAGGGGTTGGCCTCTGTAAGTTGGGCCTTCAAGAGGACCTGGACACAAACAGATTGTTTTGGGCTCTGGTAGATGTCATATGACCTGTGGAGGAAACTGGAGGAGGAAGAGGACAGTGAAACCAAAGGTCGGAGGCCGGAGATTGGACATATCTTTTTCTTGGACAGAGGTAGACATTGCCCAGCACTCTCTTATCTTTGGGTCCTAGAAGGCAGAAATATGGAAAATGTTCTGGCAAAGTTGGGATCCTACAGTTAGGGCTGGGGATTTTAGTGTAAACATGGGCACATGAGGGCGTTCTTGAGCCAATATTGAGCAGACTGAATAGAAAGTTGGGTCTAGGGAACCTTCATGTTTGGGATCTTGGTTTCAGATGTGGACTTTGTGACAGCACTTTGCTCCCAAGTGGTTTATGAGGGCTTGGTAGATGACACCTTCCGAATCAAGTGTGGTAAGTGCCATGATCCTCTGCATCTTGGCAGAGTGGAAATGATGCATCCTCTGGTGGCTCCTGTAGTAGCGCAGTTCTGTGGGGAGACTGGTGACACTGGGAGACCTTTAGTAGAGTTAAAGAATGAGTAGGAGAAGGTCTCTGTGGAGCTGCTAATAGTTGTCCCCTCTGCCTTCAAAGGAAGTGTTGACTTTGGCCCAGAAGTCACATCCTCTGACAAGAGCCTGAAGGTGCTACTCAACGCTGAAGACAAGGTGAGGGTGTAGGTGTGTCTGGATTTACTCAGGACCACTGCTACACAAGGCTGGGGTCCAGCCCTGAGCAGGAAGCCAAATCCTTGGGAGGTTTTCCCCATCAATTAGGATCAGATCCAAGCTAGGAATGATGGCTTCCACTTGTAATTTTATCTTTTCAAAGATGGAAGCAGATGAATCAAGAGCTTAAGACCAGGCTCAGCTAAATAAAACTATCTCAAAATCCAAAAATAAATATATGAAAAGAGTGGATCCAGGCCCTCCTGACACCCACTGCTGATACCAACTCTGCTCTGGTCTTATTTTGGCTTGTACATCACTTCCTGTGCTGTTATTGTACTCAGGAGGCAGGAGGGGCCTGGTACAGATCTGTCATAGTAAGTGGCTTCTGTCTTGCTCTCTCACAGGTGTTCAATGAGATCCGCAACGAGCACTTCTCTAACGTCTTTGGCTTTTTGAGCCAGAAGGCCCGGAACTTGCAGGCCCAATATGACGTAAGGCCTGTGCCTCTGTTGACTTTCTTCAGTGTTCTCTTTCTAATCCTAAGATAGGCCTCCTGTGTCTGCTCATGGATGGGGAGTGGCTGAGGGAAAATGGGGCTTTCTGGGGGATGCTGACCTATGGGGAACATCTCCACAGCGCCGGAGAGGCATGGACATAAAGCAGATGAAGAATTTCGTGTCCCAAGAGCTCAAGGGACTGAAACAGGAGCACCGCCTTCTGAGTCTCCGTATGTGCTAGCCTGGGGATAAGGGGAGGTGACTGTGTGCCCTCCAGGGGAATGCTATTGAATGCTATTACTTTCTTCCAAGAAGAGATTCTTGTTCTCTTGGCATAGTCTCATTTGATTTAAAATAAAAGAATGCTTAATGGATTTTCCTTTATGAGGTTTTTCCTCTGGCAATCAAAGATTTTCCTTGTGGAATCAGGAAGGTGAATTTTTTGTCCTTTCTGCAGATATTGGGGCTTGTGAATCAATCATGAAGAAGAAAACCAAGCAGGACTTCCAGGAGCTAATCAAGACTGAGCATGGTAACTGCCAGAGCTTCACAAAACTCTTCCTTTTGCTCCTCTCCCACTGCTTTCCAGCTCCTGGAAAAGATGCTTTCTAGCTCTCTCCAGCTGATGTTGCCGGCTGTGTGGAATGCTGGGGTCCATAGCTCTACCCAAGGACAGAGAAAAGAGACTGAGAAACAGACATATCTCAGCTAAGCTCATCTCCAGGAATGGCTGTTTTCTGATCTCTTACAGCGCTGCTGGAGGGCTTCAACATCCGAGAGAGCACTAGCTACATCGAAGAGCACATAGACCGGCAGGTGTGCACTGGGAGGCTGCAGATGAGGGTTAGAGGTGGGGCTGCCTGAGCAGAAAGAAGAGAAGGCGTGCATCCTGAAATGTCAGTCCTCCTTGACCATTCCTTCCTGTGCAGGTGTCGCCCATAGAGAGCCTACGCCTTATGTGCCTTTTGTCCATCACTGAGAATGGTGAGCCCAAAAGATCAAGCCAAGAAGGCTAGATGAGAAATATGTATGCCTCAGGGAAAAAGAGGGGATATTTGAAAGCCCAGCAGATGGGGGTTTTTGTTTTGTTTTCTTTGGTTTTTTTGTTTGCTTTTTTTTTTTTTTTTTTTTTTTTTTTTTT
>NW_022196904.1:70306988-70309630 GCF_008632895.1 Mastomys coucha
GCACTTATTGAATTTCTCTTTTAAATGAAGTTTTCTTGTTTGGGGTGGGTCATTAGCAGGTTGTAGGGGATATATTGTTTGGCTGTAAACAGTTCCATTTTCAGTCCACTCCTTTGTGCCCGTCACACATAGGGTGCAGTGGCAGTTCTCTCCTCCCTCAGTTTGACCTGCCCTCAGTGAGGCTTCCTGATAGAGAGCATGCAGGACCGAGGAGTCTTTCTCATAGCACTCCACAAGCCGCAGTTCTGCACACCTTCCTGGCAGCATGGTTCACTGTTGACTCCTTCAGTGCTAAGTGAATCATGCTGCTCTCCACCTGGAGACGCAGTCTGCTGCTTCTAGCTCCCCTTCCTTGAAGTTGGAAGCTTCTTATCTCTGTGGAGAAAGACATTTCTCAGCAGCTGTAAGTGAGCTCTAATAACTGGAACTTAATCTGAATGCACAGGAAGTCCTGCCTTCACAGCTCTCAGATTCTCTCTAGCACTGGTGATCACCATTGTTCAGGCTGCCTCTCTTTATCCCTGTGGTTCAGAGCTCTTAGAATAGGATACCTGGCCTTTACCTTTTAGTAAGCAATTAGACTAAGTAGTCCATTTGGCATCAGCTGCATCCTTTTTGAGGGTAGCACAGTTCTTCCTCCTGGTTATATGTTATTTGATTGGTTTGGCTGTTCTCTTCTGGGATCCTTGGCTGCTTTTTTTTTTTTCCTCACATACCTGCCTTGTTTCCCTTACCCTTAGGCTTGATCCCCAAGGATTATCGGTCCCTGAAAACACAGTATCTGCAGGTAAAGATGGGAAGATATAGTCTTTTTTCCATTTAAAAATTATATTAATTGGGGCTGGAGAGTTGGCTCAGCAGTTAAGATTGCTTGTTGCTCTGGGAACAGAGGACCTGGGCTCAGTTCACAGCACTCACACGGTGGGTCACAACCATTTGTAACTCCAGTTTCAGGAAATTCAACACCTTCTTTTGACCTCGGTGGGCACCAGGCACACACATGTGCATACACATTCAGGCAAAACACTCATATACATGACATCTAAAGAACAATTTCAAAACTATGGTTATTGATTTTGTGTGTGCATATGCGCATGCTTGTGAAGGTCAGAGAAAAACATTCAAGAGATGGTTTTCTCCTTCCACCACATGGATCTCTGGAGACCAAACTCAGGTCATGTCAGATTTGGCAGCAGGCACCTTCACTTGCTGAGCCATTTAGCTAACCCCATCCTTCTGTTCTTAAGTAGTTTCTGCAACTTTTTATACCTCTTTGATACTGCCACTTCTGAGAGCTCTTTGAGTAGACACTGCAGAGTGCATATGGATTCCTCCCCTCCCCAGTGTGTCCCCAACAGTGCTGGTTGAATGGTGGACACTGAGTAAATAACTGGCTTCAAATCCCTTCAGAGCTATGGCCCCGAGCACCTGCTAACCTTCTCCAACCTGCGGAGAGCCGGGCTTCTAACAGAGCAGGCTCCTGGGGACACCCTTACAGCAGTAGAGAATAAAGTGAGCAAGCTGGTGACAGACAAGGCTGCAGGTGAGCCTCCATCTCGCTACCCTGGAAGCTGTTCCTTTTCTTACAGCAGGCAGAGCCCTCTAAGGTGGAGAGGACTGGGAGGGCTGATTTCATAGAAACTGCAAAATGACCTTTGACCTGAGTTCTCACTTAACCCTCCAGAGGCAGGTGTTCTTTCCCTTGTTTTTCTTCTAAGGAAAATGCAGCTTAGAGGAATGAAGTGGCTATTCACAGTCTCTCAGGATATCAGGTTTTATTCTGAAGCTGATGCCTACCCTAGAAATTAAGGTCATCTTGTAGACTACATTGATTGGGCAGTTGACACCCTGTAGGAGAAATACAGTGTATGAAGAGAGGTATGCTGATTGCCTTGATCAGTCAGGGCCAGGGAACTGTAGGGAATGATCTCAGTGGCAGGGAAGATGGGGCAGGGCATTGGTGTCGTTCTCTCCTACCCTAAATGGTATTGTGAATCTGTAGAACTTAGATGGAACCTAGCACAGCTTTCTTCCCCAGGAAAAATCACTGATGCCTTCAGTTCTCTGGCCAAGAGGAGCAATTTTCGTGCCATCAGCAAAAAGCTGAATTTGGTATGTAGAACAAACAAGGCTGGATGGGAAACAGTGTGGGGGTTTTCTTTTTTGTTTTTGTTTTTGTTTTTTGAGACAGGGTCTTTGTGTAACTATAGCTATCCTGGAACTCTGCAGACCAGGCTGGGCTCAAATTCAGAGACCCACCTGCCTCTGCCTCCCAAGTGCTGGGATTAAAGGCATGTGCCACCACTGCCTGGCTGGTTCTTTATAGAGTACTTTGAATCGACATTAACCTGTACGCCATTGCATTTCTTTGTTTCTGGTGAGTATAGTGTGTGTGTACCGTGTATATGTGTGTGCATGTGTACAGTGTATGTGAAGTGTGTGTGTATACAGTATGTGCCTATTTGTGCAAGGTGTGTACAGTGTGTGCCTATGTGTACAGTGTGTGTACAGTGTGTGCATGTGTACAGTGTGTGCAGTGTGTGTGTTGTATAGTGTGTGTACAGTATACATACAGTGTGTGCAGTATGTGTGTACATTGTGTGCATGTGTACAGTGTGTGTGTAGTATGTGTGTGCAGTGTG
>NW_022196904.1:70309806-70311029 GCF_008632895.1 Mastomys coucha
TACAGTGTGTCTGTGTGTGCAGTATGTGTGTACATTGTGTGCATGTGTACAGTGTGTGTGTAGTATGTATGTACAGTGTGTGCCTGTGTGGAGGTTATATGTATAGTGTGTGCCTTTGTGTGCAGTGTGTGTGTACAGTGTGTTCCTGTGTGTGTGCAGTATGTGCCTGTGTGTGCAGTATGTGTGTGCAGTGTGTGCCTGTGTGTGCAGTGTGTGTGTACAGTGTGTTCCTGTGTGTGTGCAGTATGTGCCTGTGTGTGCAGTATGTGTGTACAGTGTGTGCAGTGTGTGTGTGCAGTGTGTGCCTGTGTGTGCAGTATGTGTATGCAGCATGTGTGTGGAGTTTGAGTGTGTACAGTGTGTGTGCATGTGTGTGCATGCATTCATGTGTGTTAATGCATAGCACACATGCAGAGGTCAGAGGAAACCTCAGGTGTCAGTCCTTACCTTCCACCTTGTTTGAGATGAAGTCTTAAGCTGTGTTTCCTCTGTACAGTCTGGCTTGCCCACCAGCTCCTGGGGGTTCTCCTGTGTCTGCCTCCTAATTCCCCATAGGACACTGGGGTCACATGTACTTGTGCTGTGGATCCAGCTTTTCACATGGGTTCTGGGAAAGTGAACTCAGACCTCATACTCGGGTAGCAAGTAATTTTTTTTTGTACTGAACCATCTCCCCATTCCCTATCCTTCCATTTAAAAATATTCTTATTTTGTGTATTAAGTGCTTTCTTGCATTTATGTGTGTCCCACATGTCATCCTAGTGCATGTGAGACCAAAAGAAAGTCTTAGGTTTTCTGGAACTGCAATTGTGGGTTGCTCTGTAGGTGCTAGGAATTGAACCTATGTCATCTGCAAGATCCCCATGTCATTGTTTTTTTTTTTTTTTTTTTTTTTTTTTTAAGATTTCTTTATTTTATGTATGGGAGTACACTGTCCTTCACTTCAGACACACCAGAAGAGGGCATAGGATCCCATTACAGATGGTAGCAAGCCACCATGTGGTTGCTGGAAATTGAACTCAGGACCTCTGGAAGAGCAGTCAGTGCTCTTAACCTCTGAGCCATCTCTCCAGCCCCATATCATTGCATTTTTATGATACTTTTACAGCATGAGCTTAATTTAATAATGAAACAAAGCATAAAGAACCACTGTTTAGCCGGGCAGTGGTGGTGCATGCCTTTAATCCCAGCACTTGGGAGGCAGAGGCAGGTAGATTTCTGAG
>NW_022196904.1:70311300-70317103 GCF_008632895.1 Mastomys coucha
AACCACTGTTTAAATAGACGCTTAACACCTGTCAATGCTAGAGAACATTGAGAAGTATGGGTTCCCTACTCCCTGGGAAGGGGCTAGAGGGAAGAACTGGGAAAGAGCCCTTCCCTTCAGAGCCTTTACAGGGAGCAGAGGAAGCCCTAGAGAGAAGGGGCAGGTATTTAATACAGCAGTTGTCTTGGTGTGGACTCTTTTGTCAGCACCTTTGCTGGTTTTCACTGAAGTGTGAACTGCTGCCCTTGGTGTGCTGCTTTATCAGACCTCTGAAGGGTCAGAGTGCTGAGCTGTCACCTGCCTAATTTAGTACCTTTGCTCTCTAGATCCCACGTGTAGATGGGGAATATGACCTGAAAGTGCCCCGAGACATGGCTTATGTCTTCAGTGGTGCCTATGTGCCTCTGAGCTGCAGAATCATTGAGCAGGTGAAAAAGAATCACTTTCGCTTCAATTCCTATTGCACTCTTTATGCTTCTTTCTTGGTCCTTGGCGTATCTCAACTTTCACTTTCTAAGTAACTAGCTAGGAACTTGAGTCTCACTGTTGTTCCTTTCCTTTCCTAAACTTACTGTCAGAAGACCTGAAGCCAGCATTTATACCTTCCTAGGTGCTGGACCGGCGGAGTTGGCAGGGCCTTGATGAAGTAGTACGGCTGCTAAACTGCAGTGAGTTTGCATTCACAGGTATGGGACATTGTTAGTGGTGCATGGCCAGGGAAGGCTGGGCAGGACTCAGGACCATGGACTAGTGTGTGAGTAAAGATGGGAGTCTACTCTGATCCTCACAGACATGGCTAAGGACGACAAGGCTTCCAGTGAGTCACTGCGCCTCATCTTGGTGGTGTTCTTGGGGGGCTGCACGTTCTCAGAGATATCAGCCCTGCGCTTCCTGGGAAGAGAGAAAGGTAAGAACAGAAAGGTGACAGCAGGGTTGCATGGGTTCTGGGGACAACATGTGCTATCCAGGAAGGTTTTCCTCTTGGCTGTGGTACCACTTGTACAGCCTTGCTGGGACCTGCTATAGCAGGAGGTAGGGGAGCACAGTCCCTCCTGCCTTGACACATAGTTGTACCCTAAAGACTGCAACTGATAGTTTTATTTTTCTCCTTTTCTCCTCACTTGTTGGGAGACAGGCAGGTCCAGATGTGTCTATACCTGTAAACCTGCATTCTGATCCTGGGGCACTGGGGCATTGTGGAAGTGGTGGGCTTGGCATGTTGGGACCTGAGGTCTGATTAGTCACTTCTGCTACTTCTCTTGACTCTTAGGGTACAGATTTATTTTTCTGACAACTGCTGTTACAAACAGTGCTCGCCTCATGGAAGCCATGAGTGAGGTGAAATCCTGATGTTTTCCTGGCCGGTGCTTAAGTAATTCCTGATTTTGGATCCCAATGAGATGCTGGTGTTTGGCATCCACCTTCTACGATTCCTGCCCCCCCTCCCCACTCCCGCTCCCAGCTATACTTACTACTCAGAGCTGGGGACTTTGGAACTAATTTTGTGGAGAGAATTCGTTTCCTATCCCCCAGGATACTCCTCTTATAAATTGTATATAGTTCATGCTGCTAAGGTCTGAGGGAGAGGGAGTTTTTGCTAAATCCTGATTGAATATTATTGTAAATAAAGCCTCTCTCTCTCTCCCTCTCTCTCTCTCTCTCCCCCCTCTCTCTCCTTCTCTCTCTCCCTCTCCCTCTCTCTCTCTCTCCCTCTCCCTCTCTTTCTCTCTCCCTCTCTCTCCCTCTCTTTCCCTCTCCCTCTCCCTCCCTCTCTCCCTCTCACTCTCCCTCTCCCTCTCGCTCTCGCTCTCCCTCTCTCTCTCTCACCCTTTCTCTCTCCCTCTCCCTCTCCCTCTCCCTCTCCCTCTCCCTCTCTCTCTCTCTCTCTCTCTATCTCTCTCTCTCTCTTTCCAAGACAGGGTTTCTTTCTCTGTGTAGCCCTGGCTGTCCTGGAACTCACTCTGTAGACCAGGCTGGCCTCAAACTCAGAAATCTGCCTGCCTCTGCCTCCCAAGTGCTGGGTTTAAAGGCCTGCGCCATCACTGCTTGGTGCCTCTGTTCTCAAATGCAACATCTTTGTAGTCCTAAACACACAATCTCTCTCTTTTTTTTTTTTTTTTTTTTTTTTTTTTTTTTTTTTTTACACTGTAAGACTTTCCTGGGGGGCTTCATGTGTTTCATGACCTGGACTTTCATTGGTTATTCTGGGCTGTTGAGGTTTGGTTTGTTGCTACATATTGTAATGTTAAATTCTGTACCAGAAGGAGTGAGTTCTCACATTCATCAGCCTTTGTTGTACAAACCTTGTTCCTTAATTTAAAACTATTGGTTAAATAAAAATGGTGCAGCCAGTTACTGGAAGGACTAGAGATAGGTGGGTTTTGAGTCACCTGGTTGGGAGTTGCAACAAAGGAGAAAGAAAGGAGACAGAGGGAGAAGGAAGCCACAGTGAGAGCAGATGGGCCATGAGCACAAGGCCAGGAGAAACAGCGTCTGGGATACACCACTGGGGACGTAGCCAGGCCAGCAGTTAGAAGAGTAGATTAGGGGTTAACCCAGTAACTATCATAGCCAAATAAAGTAACCATAGTCAGTCTCATTCTTTCGTAAACTAGGAGGAGGAAGGTTGCAGTGGGCCAGACACCTTTCCATTCCTAAAGTTCTGTGCTTCATTACACTTTCCAGAAGACAAATTTGTTACTGCTCTAACTTAAAGAGACAGTTTTATTTGTTCCTTTTTTGAGACATGGTCACTGGTTAGCCTAGACTTATATAAACCAGGTTGGACTTGAACTTATGGTGATCCTCCTTCCTCTCATGTATTATAATTACAGGTTTCTATTACTGTGCCTAGTAAATAAAATGTTATGTTTTGTTTTCTGAAAGTAAGAAAAAATTCATTCTGATGACAGACTCGATGACTTTCTATAGTCCCAGCACTTGGGAGGCTGAGGCAGGAAGATAATTCACAAGTTCAAGACCAGCTTGGGCTGTATAGTGAGTTTCATGCTATCCTGGTGTACAGAATGAGACCTTGTCTCAGAAGAAGAAAACCAGGCAGGGTGTGATAGCATTTGGCTTGCTAGAGTGTGATAACCCTAGCACTCAACAAATAAACAAACAAATGAACAAACAAACAAACATCACCTACAATAAAACATAGTTTGAGCTGGGCAATGGTGGCACATGCTTTCAATCTCAGCACTCAGGAGGCAGAAGTAGGCAGATCTCTGTGAGTTCAGGGCCAACCTGGTCTACATAGGAAGCAAGGCCACACAGAGAGACCTGTCTTAAAAAACAAAACAAAACCAAAAACAACAACAACAGAAAACAACACGTAAAACCAACAATATAGTTCTGGAGGTGAAATAAAGGCTCTTGTTTTGTTTTGTTTTTCTATTTGTTTGACACAGGGCCTATCTAAACCTGGCTGGCCTAAAATCTGTTTACCAGCCTGGCCTCTCTCACAGAGATCTTACTTGAGTGCTGAGATCTAAGGTGTGGGCCACTATGCCCACTCCTGCCTTCTTTACTTAAAAAAAAAAAAAAGTAACTGATGGTCTAGGGAGTTGGCTTAGTAATTAATGGTGCCTTGACAACCTAATTCAAGCTCCTAGGACAGTGCTGCTCAACCTTCCTGATGCTGTTACTCCTTATACAGTTTCTTATATTTTTGGTTGTGAGCCTAGCCTTTAACGGCTGGGCATCTTTCCAGCCCCCTTATACAGTTTCTCATGTTGTAGTGAGCCCCAACCATAAAATTATTTTCATTGCTACTTCATGGTTGTAATTTTACTACTGTTATGAATCGAGTATCTGATATATAGGATGTCTGCTATTCCACTCCTGTGATAGGGTTATTTGACTACCCCCACATTTTGAGAACCACTGCTCTGGATTCTACTTCCTAGACCCATGCAGTGTAAGGAGAAGACCAAATCTTGTAAGTTGCCCTCTGTTTTCCATATCCTACCGCCCCATATACATACACAAATAAAATTTTAAAATGTATTTATCATAAAAAAGCAAATAATGAGACTCTTATAGATAGTACAGTTCACCAATATAGAAAACAGATTTCAGTTATAATTCAGTATAAACCAGATTTTGTTTTGTTTCGGACCTATAGATGGTTTAAAAGCACGTTGCTAATCACCAGTGCTGTAGGATACTCCAAGTAAAGCTTGGTGCAGAAGATAGGTTAATAAATCTCTTTGCAAAGGAATGTTCAATAATTACACTTCTACAAATCATTTTGGAGAAGGTAGCCAAAAAGAAATTCATCTCAGCTTGATTGCAAATTTTAGTCTGAGTAGCAAAATGTTTGACTAAGGAGATACCCCTATCAGTATATTAGGCAGTAGTAAATCATTGAAAACGTGATACAGATGCTATGGATCAGTGCGAAGAAAAGGACACGCAAGGACTTTGATGTCATGTTCGAATTGTGAACTTTTCCTAATTTACCTAAATCCTATAATTTGCAAGAAAAACAAAGCCCAGATTGTCACCCTTTGCTCACAGCTTAGTTGGGCAAGTCAATTTTTTCATGTAGCCGAAACTATTTCTCTGTCTTGTCTCTGCCGCCTACGTTCTGGAAAAGCTACTCAAATCTTTTTCTTCAGGATAGTGATGATGATTATTAACAGGTGTGTCCTAACGATTACATGCGATAAACTTGTCCACTAAGGTACCAGGACCAAGAGCCTGATTGGTTTGCCTTCTAAGCTTTCCTGCTAATACCTACTCCTCTTGGGACACTGGAGAGTAGCAAGTAGTTGAGCTGTTCTGGCAGTCTTCCCATTACCTCTGAGGAAGCCCAAATTTTGAAGCCCAGTAGGGCAGTGGTGGCGCACGCCTTTAATCCCAGCACTTGGGAAGCAGAGGTAGGCGGATTTCTGAGTTCGAGGCCAGTCTGGCCTACAGAGTGAGTTTCAAGACAGCCAGGGCTACACGAGAAACCCTGTCTCGAAAAACCAAAAAGGAAAAAAAAGAAAAAACAAAAATTTGAAACCTAACGGCGCCGACAGGGTGGGGCTCGGATTACATCATCGATGCACGCATGCGCACACCGAGGCCCGCGCGGTCCCTGTGCAAGCGCTTCCCCGCCCTGGGCGGTCCCTGTATCCTAGGCCATAGCCCTTTGCAGGAGGGGCGGGGCGGGGCTCCGTGAGTGGCGGACGCAGTAACCAATTGTCAGACGGCACCGCCTCTGGCTCGGTTTGAATTCCGCGGGGTCCAACGGCTCGAGAGTGGAGACCAACTCCAGGTCAAGGCTTCGGCGGCTGGTTACCGTCCTCCGTCCCGCGCGTGGGAAGTGGAAGGTCTCGATTCTGGACGGCTTGGAGCGTCCACCATGAGGAGAAGGTGCGGGTCTCTTAGAGAAGAGAGCTATTATTGATGTGCGGGTCTGGTACCGGGTTCTTCAACCTGGGTCCGCCCGTCTTTAGGCGCCGAAGTCTGAGGCTGGGGGCGCTGGAAGCCGGCTCCGCAGGGCATCTGTGCCCGAGGCCAGTGGCGGGGCGAGCAGCGGGCGGGACAGCGCGGGGTTGACACGCTTCCTCGAGGCCGGTGTGGGTTTGTCTCCGGCCCTGGCGCAGCTGGCGGCCGAGCGCAGGTGCAGCCTCACGTCTCGGCTGCTCCGCGGCTTCTCTGTGTAAAGGCTGAACCTGTAATGGTGTGGGCTTCTCATTTCTAAGTGTAGTCTGTAATCCCGTTGCTCGGGAGTCTAGAACAAGATTGATTCGAGTTTAGCCTAAGACTAACCTGGGCTACGTAGCCCGACAGTTTAAAAAACCCTGAG